>NC_081413.1:238898409-239198409 GCF_030272615.1 Cryptomeria japonica | reverse complement strand
CCTTTTCTCTTCACAAAAAAATGATAGCGATTTGATATAAAACAACAGTAGCAACTTTCGAAATTAAATGAGAGAAAGGAAATGAAGTTTCTCGAAAGCTCAAAGACTTCCGACACTTCCTTCGGGACAGCTGAACAATATCAAGCTCAAAGACTTGATTATTTGAAGTCCTATCTACCCTTTTCTATACTGATTCTATCAAGAACAAATTATAACAACTCAAAGACTGGAATATCTTATTCTTTTCTACTTAAAACAATGGGAGGTAGTATAAGCTCAAAGACTCACAGCTATTTCTCACAAAATCTGCTCCTAAATTCTCTTAAGAACAAGAGAAAGCACAAAGACTTACAACTTCTCTTAACAAAATATTTATTTTAATCTATATTAACTTCAAATACTTGCAACACAAAGATTGCACATCAAATGTGATTAAGCTCTTTAAGAAACACTTGCAAGAAAGATAATATAGAACACAAACTCAAGTATGTAGCACAAAGACTCAAAGCTTGAGCAATTTCCTTCTATTCCTTTCAATTCTAGAATTTACACATGAAAGCTCAAAGACTTCTTTGCTGTAAATTTGGCAGCGTTTTTGCTTGCTTTCCAAGAGATAAAGATTACAATAGACCCCTCAAGTATTTATAGAAGAGGAGCCTTGAGAAAAAGGTGGGAGGATCCTAACTAACTTGAGAGATTCTCTCAACCACCAAGACTTATTCAATAACTAACTAAGACTTCAATAACTAACTAATACTTATTCCAACTATAGTCCTAATTGAACACAACTTGTAGTTGCCTTACATGTAATTACAAAAGTGCAAGTAATGAGTTAACTTGCATTTTACAAAAATACTTTTACATGTAACTTGTCGAAAGGAAAACTACAACTAAAGATTACAAAAGTGGGAAAATACAACTAAGTGTTGAAAAACACTTAAGTTGCAGCATGTGAAGACACGAGTCCTTTAAACTTCTGGATGATCATTTGTAGTTCCTCAGGATCCGGTTCATGGGTGTTCTTGGCAACAACCATGGTCTTCACAATAGTATCATGACATCGAAGGAGTGCAGAGCTGTTTTTATCTAGGGTGGACTGGATTTCATGCAAAAAGGATTGGTGTTTCATCAATATTTGAATTGAAGCGGCCGAGAATTGTTCGCTCCTCCACTCATTATGAATCCTCATCTGTAAATCAGCAAGAACTTCTTCTTCTCGAATCATCTCTCCATCCTGACTTAATATGTTGTAAGAGGCCCTTTCACAATGTGAGACAATATCTCGGAAAACTTCACCCCAGAATCTCTTTGCATCACCGATCTCCTCAATGAGGGATTTAAGAACAAGGGCCTTGTTTTCCAGAAGCTTTTCAAATTCCAAGTACATGACCCTGGAAGAGATGATGGCATGCTCTTGTAAAACACTCAGCTGTTGTTGGGGCATGGTATGCCAGATTGTCAAACTTTCTTCAACACTTTCCAGATTCTTTTTGAAGGTATCAGAAGTCTGATCCAATTTCTCCTCAATGATTTCCAACTTAGACATCATCTAAAAAATGTCTTTCGTTACCTGTGCACATAGATCATGAAGCTGATCAACCCAGGAATCCAGTGCTTGTACCTTCTGAGCAGCCCTTTCCACTCCACAAATTGATTTTGGGGAACCAGAAGAACCTATGAAGTTACTCCCTTCAGCAGCAGTTTTTGTGATTTTATGAACGGTTGCCATAAGTTGTCGGTTTTCCTCTTCTAGCTTGTCTTTCTTTGCTAGAAGTTCATCACGCCTTTTTACTAGCGAAGCTATGGAAAACTGAGCATCATGTTTAATGACCTCATGCATTTGATTGCCCAACTCTATCTTTGTAACCTTATAATCAGCAGCTGACATTTCTTCGAGTGGCTTATTTGCAATGGGTTCTACAATTTCAGCTACCTTCATCTTGTTGCTATCAACAGTTACTCTGGAGATAGTCTTGGCCTTCTTAGCAACTTTGGATTTGGACTATTTCAGTTGCTGATAATCAAAGGCATCAGGTGAGATTTCTTGCTTCTTCTTTTTTGGAGTAAAAGAGCTAAGCCATGGGGGTAAAGTCATCAACTCCCCTTTAGTAGCAGCTGTAGGCAAAGGAGAAGCAGTTTCTGTTTGAATCACCGTGGTCATCTTGGGAGGAATATTTGTTTGGACAGTGACCACGGTTTTCTCAGTTACCAATGGGCATGTAGATTGCCTCATAAACTCTTCGAAATCAGAAGTGGAAGTATCAATTTCTGACAACTGGATGCAAGTAGGAATATCCTCAGCAACTTCCAACACACTCTTTTGTTGATGGTCAGGAGGTGGCTCGTATGCTGAAATGGGAATAGCATTTTGAGGAGATTCATCCACAAGCAAATCAGGAGGAGAAAGAGGTTTCTCAATGGAAACTGGGGGAATGATCTCATGAGGCGAGTTTGAAACTCGAGACTTAGGAGCATCATTAGATTGCTGCCCTTTTTCTAGATTATCTAGATCAACCACCTGAACATGAAATCGTGATTTTTCCTTCCCACAAACTGTTGTTTCCTCAGGAGGAAGCACTACTGCCCGACTAACTCGCAACTTGATCCTTGTGCCTGAAGACGATGCACCTTCCTTATTGTCAACCTGAATCTCAGACTTACGTTCAAGAGGCCCCGTAGAATCATCTTCTTTTCCAAGCTTGATTTTTCTAAGTCTAACAACATTACTTTTCAGCCAGGCGTTGGTGTTAGCCAAGATAGGCTGAAATCTCTCAAGGATGGATACACACTCTTTGTGTGACCATTGAATCAAAGGAAGTGGAGCTTCCTCAACCCTTCGTGAAATTTATTCAGGATCAAGTACGTGTCCATCGTCAATCATCCCTTGTGGGATATCTACCAAGTTCAAATCAACAATTTGCTCAACAGTGAGCCTGCAGTAATCCATCTTTAGAACCTCGACCTCCGTGCGGAGATCTATCCAGATATCCTCAATGCGATGCACGTGCACAAAGGATTTTTTGATCTTCTCCTTCATACCCCTGTAATCAAAATCAACTCTAGGTTTAAACCTTTTGAGCTTAATTTCTTGCATTTCAGTCTCCATGGCCTTAGCTTTCATAGATGTGACAAGGGAATACCAGCCAATTTTCAATGGGTTTGTGGTAGAGATCCCCATTCCAACCTTGTGTTTAGCAGACTGAAAAGTGTGGACAACCATGATTTGTCTTCCCAACTCCATAAGAGTGATCCTGTCAGTCGGGTATCTAGGAAGCGTATATGGCTGACCACCATAGCATCCAATTCTCATATAGGTGAAAGTGGGGAACTGTAGAAACAAACATCCATATTCGCACACCCTTTCCCATGACTCATTTGATACTCTTTTGTTCCTCAGAGTTCTGTCAAACTGACACATGAAATATCCAAAGAATGCATCTTGGACTCTTCTGAAATGCAGTTTGCTGGGTCTCAAAGGCAATTGATCGTAATATTTGCAAACTGGTATAAGTGAGCGATCACCCTTGGTAGAAAGACCTGGAAAGTGTCTAAGTGATGCTGCCAAGTATACCAAATATGAGCTCATGTAGAAAGTCATGGTGGAAGGGACTGCTGCAAGTTGTTTGCACAAGGCATCGCTGATGACTTCTTCCCATGATATTTGATGTGATTGTCTTATGAACATGATGAACTGGTACATCCAGGGCTCAAAAACATTAGAATGTTCAAGGCCTATCATCCTGCTAAGAAGGGTTATGGTGTCTCCTATCTCCCATTTGAAATCACAGTGGTACAACTTAGCCCACCTTGAGAAGGAGGCTCGTGGCTCTTGGATCCACCTGTTGATATGTCGTTTACAATCTTTTTCCCTTTTCACATAGTAATCAGCTGCACTTTCTTTGGAGATTTCCATGTAAATAGGTGTGGGAGGTATTCTTTAAACCTTCTTGATCGTATCTGCATCAAGACGAATTATTGCTTCACCATCATCATTTTTTATGACTATTGTCTCTTTGTGAAAATGATGGGCGCAGGCGAGAACAAATTCAGGTTCTAGGGCAGCCACTGGGAAGGAAGATGCATGATGGATATGGCTGTCCAACAACCGTTGCATGTTGTTATCTTGTGGATCTTCCACCCTCTTGACAAACTCTGTCATATCGACGTGCCCTATTTCCATGTCTCTGATACGATCCAAAGGGGAAGAAACTTGGGAAGGTGCAACCTCGTTCTGATACTTGTCATATTTGTACTTCATCTTTTTTGAAACTGGAGATGACGACAAATCTGAGATTGATTGAAAACCTGGAATACTGTGATGAAGACTTAAAAGTGTTAAGGCAACATCATAGTCAGCTGCAAATAACATTCTTCCTTCTTCAAAATGGGAAAAACTTCGATTCTTGAATTTAACGATTTTGTGAGAGGAAGAGGGGAAATATATGGAAATGGGAAAATCTTGACTTTGACCAATTTCGGATCTTGGGGAAATTTTTGCAAGTATACAAGTTGGAAAGAAAATACATGCAATCGGATTTTTAAAACCTGAATGCAAGTACACTTGTAAATTTGCAAATGGAGAAATGGATGGAAAATGAGAATTTGACTTGCAGAAAATGACGGAAATGGAAAGTACGGATATGGGAAACATGAATGGATAGAAATGGGAAAATCCGGGGATGTCATTTTCATGAAAATGGGAAGAACTTTTCAACATGTAATCCGGTTTTTAAAACCCGATTTTGAAAGGGGGGGATTTCACATCTTTTCAACTTGGAATTTTAACAAAAAATGGTTAAATTCTTTAACTGTAAGGGAAGAACAAAGATTTCCAGCCAACTTGTAATCGGGATCTAAAATCCCGAATACAAGTAAAGAGGGAAAATGGGGAAGAACATTGCAATTCAAAAATTGCATATCGAGGGGAAAATCTCTCTCACAAAAACCGATTTTTGGGGGAAGAACAACATATTTACAAAATTACAAATAGAAAGGAAAACTAAGAAAACAAGAAAAGAAGAAAATGAAAGAAAGAAAGAAAGAAAGAAAGGAAAACATACCTTGAGTAAAACTGAAAATGCTTCTCTGTAATGTTCCCTTTTCTAGGTGACATGAGATGAGCAGGGGTTGACCTACCATTCGAGTTCCCATAGGTCAACGACATGGTTAGGGGACTCATTCTGAGGGTCATGGAGCTTTGCAGAGGCTCTGTGAGCCGTTTCGGACCTTCGGACGAGGTCTCCTATTTTTTAGGGAGAATTGGCAGTTGACTGAATGACCACTTGGGGGACCAAGGAGCAGAGCAGGATCCTTTTGAGCAGTTACAGGTGTTTGAAGAGAGGTTCCTACTTTTTAGGGAGATTCCCTACCTTTTAGGAGGTTGTGGCAGTTTCCATATTTGAGGTTCCACGGGACCATACTATGGTTTCAGTTTCAGGAAGATTGGGTGTGTTTCTTAGTTTCTAGGAGCATCCCTAGATTTTAGGGATGGGACTGCCAGTTAGCTCAGCTTTTCCGGCATCGGTCACAGATAGGTGACAAAGTTATATTCATGATTGTTTGGTTATTTTGGGCTGTTATTGGATACAGAGATATTTTAATATATTTAAATATTTCCTAAGTTAGCGACTAAATAAATTAAAATAAGGCTATGTATTTAGTCATTTCAGAGTAATAAGGGGTTTTTGGCTTCATGTGGGTTGATATGCCTATGTGTTATAGCTTGTTTGAAAGGTCTTGAACTTTGCTACATGATTCTCACCTTCCGGAGTCTTTTTGGATGCCTGACGCTATTTATCTGCAATTTAGTGTTATTTTCTTATAGTTGACGCCATAATTAGAAAATAACACTCTTTTCATAATGCGCCAACTTTACTCCCTTTTAGGGTTTGGCTTGGAAAGGAAAGGACATATAAGGAGATGAAGACTTAATTGTTCATTATGTTTTTACACAATCAAACTTATTTTGTGAATTTGCTCTGAGTGAGTGATTCTTCATCTGGGAGGCAAACCCCAAGATCTGGACTGGCTGGGACGTAGCCCTCAGCAGTTATTGGCATTGGATTCTTCAGGCAGAGTGCATAGTTGACAGAGATTGAGTACGCCATTCTTCATTGTGGATTCAGGCTACAGAGTAAGGGTTTCAACATGGCAGATTGATTCTTTAGCTTAGGCGTGATCCTTGCAGCCTTAGGGCCACCATTTGCAGCAGGTACATCCCACATGGAATGTAAGGAATGCATGTATTCAGCCTTAGAGGTATTCTTGATTCATGATATATTATTTTGTGAAGAACTTGGAAGTTGCAGGTCTGCAATTTACAACAGCAAGCAAGTTTGAGACGGAAACCTCAGATTTGGTCTTTAGGAGGACGGAATCCCTTCTACAGGAGGCATGTGGAACACATCAGAAGCTTGTTTCAGGGATATTGAGGGTCATTTCAACAAGCAAACTCAGTAATCATTAGCAGCAAGGTCATTACATCAAATTTGAGCAAGAATACATTCAATTTCAGTGCATTACTTATTTCTTTTGGCAGCTGTACTGTTTCCCAAGGGGGCCGTACCATTACAGATGGCTGTGGAGTGATAATAAATAAAATGGAGGGTTTTAACTCCATTTCTTGTTCTTAACTTCATTGTTAGGATCAGCAAGGACTGTGTAGAAGAAATCACATTCATTGGGCTTGAATTGAGATCAGGGTGAGCAAAACAGTGAGGATTTAAGGCTAAAATTGTATAATTTTGCCTAGTTTAGAATTTGGATTTCCAGTTGGTAATTGGATTTTTGGCCCAATCTATTATTGGTAATTCATTTGGAGGTAGTAAAAGTGTATTGGTACATCTGGACTGCCCTTGTACCTTCAACTCATGCCTGTATCCATTTCTGGATAGCAAATCAACAACAAACCCCAACGCTGGATCCGTGGCATGTTTCTAATTGTTTTGGTGAATGTATCTTCACTCCTAGTTGAATGTAATCTGCTGTCATAAATAAAATCAAAAGCTGATATCTTATTTTGAGTTGAATTCTATGTTATTATTGGTTAATGGTTGCAATCCCCATCACCAAAAAATAAACAACACTTTCTGCATCTTCTGTCTAGTCTCTAAGAACACCAAAAGGCTCTGAAAGATAGTTTATTAATTAAAACTTATCTAGGGCAGCAAAGAACCCATTTAGGGATCTTTCATTCTCCAAAAATGCAATCAATCTTGGAATGAAGAAGACAAACCAATAAATAGAGAGAATCCACAATGCCAAACCCTAGCCACGTTTTTCAAAAACGCTTTATGTGGAAAAACGTGGCAGCAAATGCAAGGGAAATGGCATGAAAGATGTTTGAATCTCCTTCAACCCTCAACGCCTTATCATTCCAAGAAAAAACGATTCATAACATTGCTGATTCGTGGCATTCCAAATGGTAAAAAACGTGGTTGCTGTTATAAAGTTAAAAACCAGCAATCACAATCTCCATGTGGCGGGAAAGGTGTCCAATCATGCATGAAAATAGGAAGGAATCATAAACGCCTTCCTCCTCCAACAAATTCTCCACAAAAATCGCTTTGAAATGTTCAACAAAAACGTTTTTCTTGCAAATCGGGTTTTTGGAGACAAATAGCAAGTTCGAATTTGCATGAACTTGTGAAAATCGGGTTTTTTAGAAGATATAACAAGTTCTAATTTTCACTTTTTCCTCAACAAAGCCAAAATCGAGTTTTTTGGAACAAATTGCAAGTTTAAAATGTCAAAAATGCACTTTATAAGCAAAATTGGGTTTTTGGAGACAAAGTGCAAGTTTTAAATTGTCACTTTTTCATTTACAAGGCAAAATCGGGATTTTTTGAGAGAGATGCAAGTTTAAAATCACTTGCAAAGGGGAAATAAAATCCCCACAACAAGTTATAATTTACTTGCACACATGTAATAGGGGTTTAAAATCTCTATAACATGTAAAAACCATTAAAGTAGGGGTTTTTGGAAAGAACTACAAGTTTACTTGTAACTTAACCCAAAAAACCCTATTTTAACTGAGAAAGCCAAAAAACAATAAAAGCAATAAAGTGGAAATTTAAAACAAATTACAAGTTTTCATTTTTTAATAAAGTGCACATGTAATAAGCTAAAAATTTCCCTACAAAGACCAAAACAATGGAAATCATTAAAACTTGCAGTTCAAGGAAAATTCTCCACCTGCAGTTAGGGAGAAAAAACCCAAAATTGAAGGAAAGACATAGCAAATGAATCCAAAATGCGACGAAATTCGAAACGTAGTTCGAGGATGGACTGAGGATTAAGCCAGTCCAAGGATTAGTCGAAATTCTGCATCGGGAAGCGTGCCTTAGAGTAATTTTTTTCATTTTTTCACAAAAGAAATATGTAATGGTCCTTCATTTTTGGAAACAAAAATGAGGATAACAACTAGCTCTGACTGGGGAATTCTTTCATTTATCCTTCAAGATAGTGAAAGAAAAGAATCCAGAACTCTAAGTGCCTTCCTCTTATCCATTGGGTCACAGAGTCAAACAAAGCAAGAACAAACAAACAAAAGACGAAAAACAAACAAGAAAAAGACATTATTTACAAGAAGTTACCTCGAATCTTCATTCAAAATAATGCTTCAAATGCTGACCATTATAAGGCAACACAAATGGTGTACCATCATGATAGGCCAAGATAAAACTATCTTCTCCAGCAACATGGTGGATAGTGAAGGGTCCTCGCCAAAGAGAATCAAATTTGCCATGTAAACCTTTCGGTTCTCTTCACTTATCCCAAAGCAAAACACGATCACCAGCTTGGAATCCTCTTTGCTTTGCTTTCTTATCAAAAAGAACTTTGACTTGTTGCTGATGCTGAGCAATTCGGTCCACTACTTGTGATCTTTGTTCTTCCAATTGAGAAAGATACATGATCCTTTTGTCTAAAGCATTCTCATAAGTTTGATCTTCAATTGCTTTAGCCAACTTAAGAGAAGGAAGTTCCAAAGTGATGGGTATTTCTGCATTGATCCCATAAAGAAGCTGAAATGGTGACATACCAATAGCCCTTTTGGGTGTAATTCTGTCCGCCCATAAAGCATCAAAAAGAGCCTTATGCCAGGACCTTTGATTTTCCTCCACAAGCTTGCGAATAATAGTAATCGAATTTTTGTTACTTGATTCCTCCTGACCATTACCTTGGGGATAATAATTAGATGATTGAGTTAACAAAATACTATATTCAAAGCAAAATTGTGAAATTTCAAAGGAAGAAAAGGTGGCCGCATTATCAGTCACGATTTTGAATGGAACACCAAATCTGGAAATAATATTCTCCTTGAGGAATCTACACACTATCTCAAAAGTAGTGTTCTTTACTGGTATTGCTTCCACCCACTGGGTGAAATAATCCGTAGCAGTAAGAACATACGAATGACCTGCACTTGAAGAAGGATTGATCACACCAATGAAGTCAATGCCCCATTGCCGGAAAGGCTCTTCAACAATAACCGACTTTAATGGAAACGTTGCAAGCTTCTGTTTGCCCACAAACTGCTGACAATGTACACTTTTACGCACCCATCGAAAAACATCTTGAAAGAGCGTAGGCCAATAATACTTAGCTCTCAAAATTTTGTGAGCAGTCACTGGTGCAGAAAAATGTCCATCACAAGCCTTGTCATGGAAAGATTCCAGCAATTTGGTTTGTTGTGCTTTGTCAACACAACGGAGGAAGTACCATCAATTGCTCTTTTGTACAAACTAGTATCCCATAATACAAAGTTCGCAACTTTCAACTTGATACTTCTTTTTTCCTTGAATGACAAATGTTGTGGACATTCACCATAAGTCAAGAAAAATGCTATATTAGAGTACCATTCATCAGTAGTACTGACAAACAACACCTTGGGAAGATCTTCAGAATCATCCAATTCTCGCTCCTCTGGAATCCCTTTTGCTATCAATTGACAGAGTCCTCTTCCTCGAACAAGCTTTGTAGGTTTAATCTCCAAATCATACTCTTGGATTTTAGCAATCCAATTCCCTCTTTTTGTGTCAAACTCCTGTTGTGTTAAGATAGACTTGACTGATGTATCAGGAACTAACACAACGGTATGAGAATTCAAGATGTAAAAACGAAAGTTCTTGACTGCTTTAACAACCGCATAGGCATTCTTCTCAATAGAGGAATACTTGAGTTCATGAGACTTTAAAGGACAACTCATGAAAGCAATAGGAGATTCAATCTCTTCTGAGTTCTTTTGCATCAGAATAGCCGACATAGTATGCTCGGAAGCGTAACTATACATGATGAACTCCTTGATGTAGTTGGGACATACCAACACGGGTGCATGATCAATTGCATCTTTGATATCATTGAATGGAGCTTTGCCTTCTGAATTCCAATGGAAAGCAGTCTTTCCTTTCATCATATCCACAATATGACGAGTCTTTTTTGCAAAGTCAGGAATGAATCTCCGCAGAAAATTTACCTTACCAAAGAAGGAATGAACAGTATTCTTATTGGACGGCAAAGGAAGAGTTTGAATGGATTTTACCCTTTCTAGATCAACTTTTATTCCTTCGTTGGAAACAATATGACCAAGGAGTTTTCCCTGTGTCACCCCAAAAACTGACTTCTTGGGATTAAGGGAGATGCCGTGCTTGCGACATCTTTCAAGAACATCTTGTAAGTGAAAAAGATGATTCTCACGATCTTTAGAAAAAACAGTAAGATCATCAAGATACACTACAATATACCTTCCCACAGTACCGCGGAAAGCCAAGTCCATAGCTCGTTGGAAAGTAGCCCCTGCATTGATCAACCCAAAAGGCATTTTGCGGTAGGCAAATGTACCCCATGGAGTAGTAAATGTAGTCTTATGTTGATCAGGTTCACTAACCTCAATCTGATTGTATCCTGAAAATCCATCTAACATAGATAACATCTCGGAACCTGTCACCGTTTGTAAAACTTGATCTATGATTGGCAATGGATAATTGTCCTTGAGGGACATTTGATTAAGATTTCTAAAATCAACACAGATACGTATTTCTCCATTCTTCTTACGCACCGACACTATATTTGCCAACCATGTTGAATGATGGATGGGAAAGATAATCCGGGCATCAAGCATCTTTTGAATTTTAGAAAGAATGGTACCTGAAATTTTTGGATTGTATTGGCACTGCTTCTATCTGAAAGGTTCTACACCAAGTTTGAGGGGAATGTCATGTTGCACTTCCTTGGGTTGAAAGGATTTTAGATCATCATATGAATATGCCAAGACATCACGGTATTGGCGCAAAAGCTGGATGAACTGATCTCTTTCATCTGAAGTGCAATTATTGCCAATGTTGACAAACTTTGGATTTTCATCTGAACCAATATTATATTTCTCATAACCCATTGAAGATATAGAATTTTCTTGTTGTCACCTCTTAATATAACGGTCATGTTTATCAAAAAGCTTCTCAAGAGAAACCAAACCCTTAGGAATCTTATTTCCTTTCAGCTGAAGAATCTCTTCATCCGGGTCGGATGATGTTTCAGACATCGAATCTGATGACGAAGAAGCAGGAGAATTACTTCCTTCGAAATACAGGTTGTTGAAACCATCCTCAACTTGCAAGAAATTGTTAATCTGCTTGTCATCATTAAAGATCTACCAATGATCCGAATTGTCAGGCACAATAGGTCTACATATTTACTCAATGATATATTTATCCTGACCAAAGTCAAGATGAGGAACCAACAAAGTGGCTGAAACAGTAAGGGAATCGGCCCTGTCATTATACTCACGAGGAACAACTGAGATGCTAAAAGCATCAAAATCTTCAATATTTTCCCATACCAAATTACGGTAATGCCCAAGTCTGTCATTTCTAGTCTGATATATACTCCTTACTTGGCAAACTACTAATTCTGCATCACCCTGGGCATGAAGATTTTTGATTCCTCTTTTCAATGCAACGCTTATTCCTAACAAAAGCGACTCATATTCAGCCGTATTGTTAGTATTAGCAAATTGCAATTTGAAGGAATAAGGGAAGATCTCTCCCTTAGGAGATATGAGAACTACGTCGACTCCGGATCCATTTGTAGCGTAGCTACCATCAAACTCAAGAGTCCACACATCATTTGAACTGTCGTTTTCATTGGAATGATTAGTGCTGCCTTCATCCAAAACGGATGCATTATCAAAAGAAAAATTGTCATCTTCTTCCATAGGAGAAGATGAACTCTCCTCTTGTGTAGGTGAAGACTGAAACTCTTCTTGTTGAGAAGGTAATGGAATACTTTCATCAGCAATGAGAGATGAGATTCTTCAACCATAACATATGAACTGGAAGACCCATCTTTCGATGCTTGATCTTGATCAGTATCAAAAATTTTTTCATTCGCTGAAAGTAGTGAAATGTCGGAGCTGGTAGAAGGACAATCTTCAGCAAATTCTGAGATTTCATCTATATGGAGATAATTATTCCCGAAACTTGAAGATTCAAAAAGAATCTGAGCATGGGGATCATCAGACTTGACAACCGTGTACTTGGTTTCTCTTTCAGGAATTAACTTCTGCACAACACCTTTGACAGGTATTCTTGCTTCCGTCATATCCATGTTGAGTTTGCCCCCAACATCCTTGCAAAAATTACGGCCGAGTAACATTCCATATGACGCAGGAACGTCAGCTACCAAAACAGTCATCTTTATTTTATTATCCGGAAAAGCTGAAAATGCAAATTGGGCATCTTTGATTTGCCCAATAAGAGGCACTTGTTTGTTTTCCATAGAATAACAATGACCAAAAGTTTTGGTCAAGGTCAGCCCCAAAGCTTGAACAACTTTTGCGGACATGACGTTATCAGAAGCACCAGAATCCAAGACACAATTGCTCAATTGAAAACCATTGATCAATAGGGAAATGTAAAAAGGTTCTATCTTTCCTTGGGTGGTAGATGGAATGGTCACCAAATGATTGGGCAAATTCTTGGGTTCTTGTGGGGCAGTATTTTCAAGTATAGGACGAGTTTCCTTACTTTTAACAAAGTCAGTTAACCTATCAAATTGATCAGGATTAGCTTGTAAATATTCGACTCCGGACATTTGAATCTTAGTCTTCCTAGCATGGTCAATAATATCGAAAGCTTGAAATGAACCAGCTACAGAGGGATTAACATTGTCCAATTGTGGTTTGGGGTTAGGCATATTGGGCTTGGAATCAATAGAAGAAGCTAAAGGAGGATTTTTGTTACTTACTTGAATTTTTGCTGCATCCTTTGGAATGTAGGGCAGTGGTGTTCCCCTTTTAGCAACAGTAACAGGTGTTTGTAAATCACTTGCAACTTTTGCAGCTTCATCTTGTTGAGCCAACCGAGTCTGAGATCTTGTCATTACAACAAATGCTTGACTATGAGTCCTTTCGGCAGCAATAGAGTCATCATAGTGCATATAGCGTATAGTAGAGTCGCCAATTACATCTTCTTCTTGATGAAGAGCAACTTTATCAGACTGATAATCAAAATAAGAAGACTCATTTTGATTCGTCTCATAATAGCCAACTGCTGCCTTTGAAGGAGGTGGTTCAAGCGCAAGCCTCTCAGGAGGCGGTGGTAACTTGGGTTGATTCTTAGCAGCATAACTGGCAGTAGCATTAGGATACGTCCGTCTTGGGATATCCTTGTATGGTGTGGGGTAGGAATTCTGAGATGCTTCTTTAAAGCAAGAAGTTCATTTGCTAATTTCTGCACCATTGGATCGGTAGAACCAGAAAACGAACCCTCCATATGTGAACCTCCTTGGGACTGATTAGAATCCTTTTTGATTTTACCAGCTAGGATCAAATCGTCCTCAATTTCAGTAGCCATTGATTGAGCAACTTCCAAATCAGCAGGAGATGCTCGCCTTAAGAAGAAACTGACCTCGGGCAATTGAGAATTAATGAAAAAGCACTTGAGATTCTCAGGAGTAGGTTTAGAATTGATAGGAATTCTATTTGCTAATTTATTGAACTTAGCAATGAATTCACGCATGCCTTCATGGGTATCCTTCTTCATTTGGGTCAACTGGGCCAACAAGGCGTGTTCATCTTCCGCCGGCTTGAAACGTTCCTCAAACTTGTCTCTCAATGAGTTCCAAGAAACAATCGAACCAGTAGTAAGATTGAAAAACCAATTGGCTGCAATACCTTGAAGAGTCTCTATGAACAAACGAACAACAACATCTTGATGTTCTACTCCAAGAACACCACATGCCATATAGAAAGATTTGACATGTTCATCGGGATGTTGCTTTCCATCTCCATAGAACTTGGGAAGATTTTTACGAGAATCTTGTGGAAGTGGATGAAGAGGTGGGGTTAAAGCCAAAGGACCAAAAGCTACTCCCCACGGACTGGGAGGAGGAAGCAGAAGTGGATTAGCCATACTAGATAATGAAGATATCAATGGTTTGAAAAAGAAAGAGGAATTTTCACTCGGGATAGACTTCTTTCTCCTTGAAGGAGGATAACTTGTGGTTCATGAAAGGGAGGATGTACTAGTAAGCAAATGGAATCTAGCTTGTTTAGCAGGAGATATCTCTTCAATATGTTCACCTCTCCTTCGATGAACGTAAACACGCAAGCCTTCCAGCTTAGAGAAATTAAAATATATCCAAGCTCTTATCAACAGGAAACCCCAAGAAAAGTTATTTCTTTAAAATCAGCAAGACAGTAGTCTTCAAACGAAAGCGTGAGGCTTTTGAATGCGTCCGTGTCCCCAGCAGAGTCGCCAAAAAACTGTTGGTGGCTCGGATGGGCCAAACAAATTTATACTAGAGATTCTAAGATAGAATTAACAAAGTACTTACCTTGCCTTGAGTTGCATCATTCTTGCATGAGGATTGGCCTTGAATTTAGGAGTTGGCTAACAAGTGGGACATTTCATACCTTATAAGAGTCGACGAGTAGCATTGCACACCCTTCAATTATAGTAGGTGATGTATTTTCCTCATAGGATGTATTGATTCTTGGAGATTTTAACATTTTAGATTTTGAAAGGTTTGCAATCAATGTTTTAGAGCTTGCTGGAATTTTCAAAACAGCAGTAAAGAAACACAGTTTCCAGTTTGTTTCTTATGGAGCTTTGAGAAAGAAGGACAAAAATATGACATCTACATACTTGACAATGCATCCTTTGGATTTAGTGACGTTGTATATCATGCTAATCATTCTTTGGGGTTAGTTTTGAAGTCAACAATTGCTCCTTGCACCTTAGTCATTGATGCTTTCATGGATGGCTTACATTAGGTTACCCAAGAAGTTACAAAATTCCATGATATGTATTTTGATTTGGATGGCACTTGGAGTTACGATATCTACCTTTCTAGCTATGTTGGAGATCATTCTTGGTTGGGTATCCATTCTTGGGATCTTCAACAAGAATTTATGTAATGTCCCCTACTAGATTTAAGCCTGTTTTAACCATAATTAACCTATTCCAATGTACTTATGACTTAAAATAAATTGATTAGGAGACGATTCTATCTTAACATGAATCAAATCAGTGATATTCCATTAATTTATTAATTAGTAACTTGCTCATCTATCATACATCCATAATCCTTAATGCAAGTGTCAAATTTTGTTACTATTTCAGTTTTAAGGAAGAAGAGGATGTGAATGTTACCCAAGTGCTTAGATACCAAATACAATAGGTTCCCTCAAAGTTTACAGATCCAAGCCCTTACCCTATCTTGGGACCCTGTCCCTCAAGGTTCTCGGGACGCTGATCCCCACCCTCTCTTGGGAATCACCCTATTGTCTGGATTTAGACTGCCCCTCTTGGAAACAACTCGATCCCATCTCCTTAAATACTAATAGTAATAGCATGATTTAGACTATAAGTATGAAATTAAGTATGACCGTCATACATATGAAATTAAGTATGACCGTCATACATATTGCAGTCCATATTAATATTACTATTAATTCTGCATAAGAACATTATCAGGCTTTATATATTAAGCATACTAATTAAACACATCCCCATGCATACCATCAAGAACAAGGATGTTACTGCCTGTAACTTAATAACAGTTCTGATCTGATCTGATCGATAATATATATCGGTCTTTTGTAGTTTTAAACCTATCTTTTGTGATGGATATCTCCCATAATCCTAAATGAGTATGCGATTCTTATTAAATATATATTCGAATGGTTGAATGGTTGCACCCTTTTGTTTGGTGATGGATACAACCTTTCCTTGATCGCACCTTTCCCTTTAGACAAATCGCGCCTCTTCATTAATGTGTTGACTAACAACTAATATTTTCAACATTCACATCGCTGCATAAATTAGTGATCTATTTAATTGTTGCAAAGGCAGACAGATCTGGCATGCGTCAGATCTGGTCTGCCACTACTAATACCTGTTTATTATTTTATGAGAATTAATCCAATTAATCTTTCAAACGGTTGATTTAAAAGAAATATTATATACTACTGTTGTCAGGTTTGCATATACATTATCACCTTAGGATGTGTATAGTTTTGTTTATTAATCTAATTTGTCAATGCAAAATCGGGGCATGACAATTTATGGAGTTTATTGGTACTCATGGGAATGACCTTTAGAGTGACAAGGATCAAAATTTCAGACTTAAGGGAGCATTTCCTGTTCTTCCCAGCCACTATGTGATTTTATTGGTTCATCTAGGGGTGGATTGGAGAGAGATTCTAAGTAAGGAATGGAGCATTGATCAAATAGATACTCTTGGGAGTGTTCCTTGGCGAAGAATGATTCAGATTTTCAGTTGTGAGCTTGCTGATTGTTTGCAGGTCAGTCACTTTACATCATGGTTTTCTCTCATTTAGGGCTAAGATGCCGGGTTCTTTTGTTTTAACCTGGGTGTAATGTCCCCACTTTGAAATATAATTTAATAATGAATAATAATAGCAAAATTAAAATACAAAAGAATAAAAATAAAAATTAAATTAAAATATAAAAGAATATTATTAAAATTTGATTAAAGTTAATGAATGGTTAAAAGGCATGAAATGATTAGTTGTGACTCCCCAAATATGAGGTATAAAAGGGAGAGGAGAACTCATTTGAAAGGGGGATAATTTGGGAATCAGAAGTGCAGATCTGATTTAAATAAGAAGTGCAGATTTGATTGTGAAAGGTTGTGTCCCTTTCAAAGGGCAGAAATAATGAAGAGTTGCACTCTTTCAAAGGGTGCTAATGGTTAAAGGGTGTGTCTCTTGCCGAAGGGCATACATGATGAAGAGGTGCGACCTCTCCTTCACATTGAGAGATATAAAGGAAAGGAATTAAAAACATCCATTGACATCACTATTGATCAGATCAGATCAGAACTGTTATTAAGTTACAGGCATTAACATCTTTGTTCCTTGTGGTACGCATGGGGATGTGCTTAATATGTATGCTTAATATATAAAGCTTGATAATGTTTTTGTGCAGAATTTAATAGTAATATTAATAGAGACTGCAATGTGTATGACAATCATACTTAATTTCATATACATTCATAGTACAACAAGATATTGACATATTTACAGTCCCGAGCTCTTAACCAGTTCTAATTCCTTTTTCCCGAGTGGTGTGATGCTGTTAGGGAGACATGGAGTAAAACCATTTCATGATAGATGAGCCCCAAGGGTGAAAGAACTCATGATCCTGAAATTTGGGTGCAGGCCCCAAAGGTGAATGAACTGAGGTTTTGGTAATCTAGGCTGCATTAGGGAGATGGTATCATCGTGCCCTAGACAATCAAGTTTCCCATCCAAGATTAGAAATTAGTAGGGGATTAAGATTAGGCCTCAATAAGGACAATGCCTAACTGTACTATGAGCAACCTTAGTTATTAATTCGTAATTATTGTAACATGGTAGATAGTAATGTATGTTTCCCTTTGGGAACTGAGCTTATAAATAGGGGACATTACACTAGGTCCTAGTGCAGGTATTGTTCGGGTACAGGTATGGTTTGGGTACGGCTTGGGTATGACCCTGGGGTTTCCGTGGGTGTCTGGGTTCTCTGTGGGTGTTTGGGTCTTTTGTGGACCCACAGAGAACCCAGGCACCCAGGAAGAACCTAGGGTGTATCCAAGTATAGTTTCATAAATTAAAAGTAAAACCTTAGTTTCACTCTCACAACTTTGTGACATCATTTTTAATCAGAATATGCTAACAATCAAGCAATTAAATATCATTTCAGTTGCCTTTGTGAGCTATACATATGAAAATGGAATTAGTAAACTTTATATCAGCATTACTGAGATTGACTTTAGTTGATTTACATTATGCATATGTAGCAGCTGTTTGCTTATGTTTTGTGAAATCACTTTCCTTGTGTTGTGTAGCAGCTAGTGGTAGTGGCAACCCAATTGATTGTGGTTCAAATGAAATTGAACCAAATATTGATATTGACATTGATACTTTGATGAAGAATATGAATATTAAAATCGACTATAATTTTCATTTTCATTGTATAATGACATTTTGAGACTTGAGTATTTTCATTTTTGCAACTTATGAATGAGGTATTAAAATATTCTATCTTTTGATATTTATAGGCAATTATGGATTTATGAGTATCATTCCTCTTATAGTTATAGAGGGATATAGTTTATATTTTATAATTTTGATGTTTGAATATACACACACACACACACGCACATGCATGTATGTATGTATGTACGTATGTATGGGTGTACCTATATCTGTACCCAAGGAATTTTTTTGCCGTATCCACGAATCCGTACCCGTACCCCTACCCGAATCAGTAGCTTAGATTTAGGGGAGTTGGCACACTATTCTTTGTCAAGGAAGTGAAGACTATCTATTGGAGATTACTTGGGAGTGTTTCTTAGTCAGTTCTAACTTGTTTGGGTGCAACACAATGCTTACCTTACATGCTCATACTTTGGATTTCCATGGATACTACTGTAGTTCTCTATGTAGAGCTCTCAAATCAGATTGTGCTTTGTTGATTTTAGTCATGAATTGTTATTGTTTATTTCAGACCTTCCAGACTAGGGGAATTCATCTTATGAAGGTTTGTATTGTAAGCTTAACAGTTTTCTCTCGGAATTGGTTTGGGACAACGAATTTCTGTATGCTGTGGTTATCTTTCAAAGGCCCTTGGAGTTGTTATTGTGATTGTTAGCACCACTATCCACTTACCAATTAGCCTCCACAGGACTTTGGTTCTTGACACGGAAATGAGTTGGTATACCTTTTTGGTCTAGCAATGGAATATTTGGTGGTTGGAGTTGGTTACTGGAGGTAATCTGATCATAGGAGAAGTCTTATCTGTGATTTTCATGCTCTCGTCTATGTTTTCAAAGGTCTTTCATATCATTAGCTGCTGCCTTTGCATTTCTGCATTGATTATGGTGTCATCAGTCTATGAGCAGAAGGTTTTTGAGCCCTTGTAGGCTTTATGGAAGCGGGTTGTGGGAGATTCTTCAGTTGGTTGGGTTGATTGGTGTGCTTAGGATCATCCTTTGGACACTTTGAGATTAAGTGTTGATGACATGTTTTCAGTTGGCAACCACAAAGGCATTCCATGGTTAGCAAATTGTAGAGTTGGTTATGCTAACATTTTCTATACTAGTCCCTTGGTAGTGATTGATTAGTTTCATTTTAGGGACAACTCGAAGGGATATGTTGGGATTTATACTTTATGGTTGAGTAGTTTTTCTTTTCCATTGCCCTGGATTGAGTTTGGCAGTGGGATTGCTGAGTGGACTTCACTAAGGAGAGGAGATTGTGGTTGGTGCATGGTGGGTTGGCAATTTTGATTAGAGCAGTATAGCATTAGCATGGTGGCTCCTTCTTGAGATTGATTTGGAACCCTAGAATCACATGGGTTTGCAGTTCAGTTGTTGAGGTTGAGGGAGCAAGTGTTGGCTTATTGGACTTTACCCCTATGGTGTATTGAGATGATTCTTTTGAAGAACTATTCTTTGAGGAGTTGTTTGAGCTTACACCATTTTTGATTGCTCTTCTTACATGAGGTTTTTAGGAGGTCTCTCATGTTAGTACCTTACAGACAGTGCCTTGTGCAGATGGTGCTACAATCTCCTATGTTGACTTGGGATCCAGGGATCATTCTTGGTTTCCTTTTGGATCAATTGATGATTGTGGGGTTGTATTTGCATTGCTTGAGGACAAGCAATCTTTGGGAAGGGCGAACTATAATGTCCCCATTTTTGCGCTTTCCTGAGCATTAGTTATTTTTAGAGGTTTGCCTGTTATCATTGGTCCTTTTAGGCTAATGGAATGTTTAGGGGACCCTTTGTTATTCAGGGCTTTTCGGCGATTCTTGTATTGTTTATTTCAGTACTCTCCATCTCAGAGATCTAGTTTTTTGGTGGTCTGTTTGTACATATTTATTATTTTTAGTAATTCTCTTGAGCATTTTGTCCAATACTTACCATTTACAGTAAGTCATTTGGACGGTTGGAGGGTACCACAACTATTATTGGGTAGCTGGCAAAATTAATTCAATGTTCTGATATTGGCGTTTATTGGAGTTAATGATTAATATTCATTTATTAAAGTTTTGACTTTAATAATATTAATTAAATTAATGACTTTATATTAAGGGGATATAATGAGTATTAATTGCATAAGTTATTTTAATGATTATTTAAAGTCATTTCATAAAGTGACGATATAAGTGGGTCAAAATGATTATTAAAAGTCTTTTGATTATATGACTTTTTAATAAGCCAAAAGTGGATGCGAACTATGGGGATTTTAAAAACATTAAAAGCCAACTACATTAAATGATTAATTGAGATGAAATGAAATTATAACAGTGCATTTCATTTTCTCCAAGTTGTGGGTTTTGGAGAAGGTTATAATAGGGGCTCTTGAAAGCTCAATAATTCATTCATGTTTTGGAAATCAAGGAAGTTTTTGGAGATCAAGGGTTTGCTGGTGAAGTTTCAGGTTTTCTGAGAACAAAAATTCTTAGAGGGATTAGTATCTGCAGGTGTGGAAGATCACCCAAGGTCACTCCTTGATAATCTCACTTAGAGATTATTTGTGGATCATTGAAATTAGTTTGCAAACTTGATAGGGCATCTGGAAGTCGATTGTTTGCAGATTGGAAGAGACTGAAGGTCATTTTGCAGGGTCGTACCATTCACGAGCCCAGTTGTACCTTTCTCAAGGCTGGCCATACTATTTTATTGTCCCAGTACAGGGTTTCGCAAGTTTTTTCAGATCTGATTTTGAAGGGTTTATCAGCTGTTGAAGGGTGATTATAATCATTGGAATTTTCAGAGCAGATTAATCTCTTGTTTGCAGTCTCAGCCTTTCCATACCATGCCAACTAGCTGTTGTACCTTTATTCCAGCCTGGCTGTACTGTCTCATCTGCTTATATGTAATCTTGATGGTGTTAGATTAGGGTATGTACTTTTCTGTATTTAATCAGCAATAAAGATGTTGAGTTTTTGGAAAGTGAATTTAATTATTAGTGTTTAGAAAGGTTTTCTAGCATTCCTCTTTAAATCCTGCAATTTATTTTATTATATCTCAAAAACACAAAAAAAATCAGAAATCAGAAAAAACAAAAAAAAAGAGACAAAAATCAGAAAATTAAATATCCATGGAGGGCTCTTATATTTTATTCACCTTCAAATGGCGTGCACTCCTTTGTAGGCTTGTAATTTTCTTTTCTTGAAAAGTCCTTTTATTGTTTATGTGGCAAGTGCCATTATAAATGATTGCCAGTTTTTGATTTTAACAAGATTTGTTTTCGTGCTCTATGCTGTTGTGCTTGTACATATTGCATTTTAACTTACATGAAAACTTGTTTCTACCTTAAATGGTACAAAGCCATGCATGCTGACTAGAAATTCTTCATTGTGAACAATAGTGCATGCCAATGTATGGTCTTGAAAAATTTCTGACTTAACTTTTGATCATCTTCATTCTGGCACACTTTAGCTAACTTGCCTGAAGTTTTTACTTGAACATCTGATTGGCATGCTCCACTCAATTAGAGAACATATTTTCATGTGTTGGTTATTTATTTTCCTTCACTTCTTCATTGATTGAAAACTGTTCTCTACCTTGGTGAATGCATTTGAAATCTCTTTTTGTTGGTCCTGTAAAGATATAGACGAGAGACACAAAAAACATGGACGACCATGATGAAGCTTGAAACATGACCTATAACTTGAAGAAATGACAAGATTAAGCTTGAAATGTGGCATGATACAAAACTTTTTCCTATAAGTACAATAGGTTATATGGGCAAATATGTCTACACTTATTTTATTTTATGTCTGAGATTTTTTGGCATTTGATTTTGTAGAAAAAGTCTTTTTAACTTTTTCAAAAATATAATTTCATACTTTCTAAGGCATAGTTTGCCCGATGATTTTGTTTTGGTTTTGAAAATACCATATGTTGTGGACTTTATAGAATTTTAAGCAACTGTCAGCAGGAAAGTGATTCCTTTATGCAGGTTAGTGCAGATGGCTTACTCTGCTGTACAATCTCCGATGATCATTCTGTAAAGATTTATGATGTGGTCAACTATGATATGATGGTCATGATCAGTTTGCCATTTGTTCCTGGCACTGTTGAGTGGGTTTTCAAGCAAGGAGATGCTAAAGCAAAACTTGCAATCACTGACAGAAACTCACCCGATGTTCAGATATATGATGCACGTGCTGGTAGCACTGAACCTATCATTTCAAATAAGGTTTCTCAATCCGACATTCTAAGTAAATTAATTTTTTGTGTTTGGTTTGCTTTTACTTGGGTCTTGAATTACAGCTATTTAAAAACTAAGGTATCTTTTATCCATGATTTTTTGGTTTATACATTTTCTCAAGCATATGTTTAACTTGTAGATCCATAGTGGACCAGTAAAAGTTATGAAGTACAACCATGCTTTTGACATGGTGATATCTGCAGATAGTAAAGGGCTTATTGAGTACTGGTCTCCTGAAACACTGAAGTTTCCAAATAAAGGGTATGTTTTCCATTTCACTGATTTTCATATGATATATGTTATAAATTAAGTCATACTCCTATTATTGATCTTATGATGGTGAATAGAAACTTATTTTTTTTGATATATAAAAGGGGTAAATGCTGTTGACTGGGATCTATGAAGCGGTGAGGTCACAAACGGGGGACCTCATCCCCAATTTAAATATTCAACAATAACACCCCGGCAGGGTTTGAAGCTTGATGGAAAGAACAACAACACCATAACTTGACCATCACACTATGCCAGTGCCAGCTGTTGAATAGTAACTTATAACCATTGTGTATGATAGGGTATTTATTGTTAATCAATGTAATGGGGATAAACATTTATTTGAAGTATTTAATGGATTGCTTTTATAAATTTTAGGACTTGATGTGGATCAAACACATAGTGCATATAAGTGTTGGTAAGTGACCATATTGAATATATTGATGCATGGAGATATTTTCTTTAATATAAGAATCCGTTATAGCCTTTTTAAAATGGGAAGATAATTTTCATTTATACAAAAATAAATATTATGAAACAGTTGAGTCTCAGGGAACTGTGCCAGAAAGAGGAATGAGGTCCTTAAAACCAATCAAACTTTAGTTAACAACTATACCAGACAGAAAGTTCAATGTGACTGTAGTAACATGATTGTAAGGCTGGCTATCGCAAACACCAAAATCTTTGACCAAGGTTAACCCCATAGCCATACTTATAGGAACGCTAAAAATCAATGATACAAAAGTTTTAGTTGTCATAGAGTGGAGTGTAAGGGTGTCACATGGACATGTTGTGCAAGCGTTTTTTGATTATATTAACTCAAATGTGTAGTGCAAATAATTTGATTCCTTTGTTAGAGAAAAATGTTTTTGGGATTTTTTCAAGATCGAATAGTTTGTTGCTTAGAGACAAATATTAGGTTGTTCATCATGAAAAAAGAGGGTATTATTTCACTTAAATCTCCTTGCAGACCTGGAGTCTTTAATTGGTTTTTTAGACACTTAAATCAGGTATTGTTTTTATTTCATTGATATGTTCATTTCTAATTTCTTTGTGATTTTAATTGAATTGCGTAGTTCTTGCTCTACCTTCATGTCTGCATAACCTGGCAACCCATTCTGAAACTGATGTAAAGATTTATGGATAATGTGATGTTTAATGCAGTTAACATCATTGTGATCTTCATGCGATGGTTAGATCTTTTATCATGCCCCAAATCCTCCTTAAAGGCCATTGCTGTCATTTGAGAAAGTAGACTTGACTTAACACCAACCCTATTAATTGTTTTTTTTGATACTTGGCTTTGTGTAAGGAATGAGCAAGATGTAGTTAAGACTCTAACCTTACTATTGCTCTCATATATGCAATCTACGATGTGCTGCTATCGCACAAGCACCTGCACAAAAGGAATGTCACTGACAATTTTGATCTTATCTAGAGGTTACTCAGGTGGCAAGTGAGATTTGTTCTGTGCAATAAATATAACAGCTTTAAAAGCATGCTTAAATTTTTTTGTCCTGTATTGGAAATCTAGGATGAATTACATTCTGGGGTAAAGAAGAAACATACAGGTTCTTGAAAGCATGGCTAATAAACATGGACTGTGTTGGATTATTTACATTGATGTCAAAGGAGAAATTCAAGGACATCATGTTGTTTCTTAAGGAGGCTCAATTCAGAAGTTTTATGCACAGCAGAATTAAATAAAAATGAGAAATATTTATTGTTCTTTCAAGTCAGAATTTTATCCTCAAATAGGGTCGACCCAACCTGCCCTATATTGGCCCCCCATATTGAAATTGTTTCTACTTTGTGTGGGCTGACCTTACATAGTGTGTCACCCCCATTTGATGGAGTAAAAAATAATTAAATTTATTTAATTTAACACAGGCCAACCCTTGGCTTTTGGCACTCCTTTTTGGTAAAAATAAAATAAATTTATTGTTTCTACTTTTGGCTGACCTCCCTTGATGGGTCGCCCCTGTTGGGTGAAGAGGTGCATGCGTGGGGTATAAAATAAGGTTGTTTTGAGGATTAGAAGGCAAGCTATTAACGAACATCTTTCATATTTACAGCAGACATAAGAGTAGAATTAAATCAAATTTCAAGAGCATATTTTAAGGATGTTTATGAGCAAATTTTAAAGAATTTGATGAGTAGATCTAAAGGTGATTTGCAGCAGAACTAGAGCAGACATATAAGCTGTTTTGGAGCAGATCTTGAATGCAGACTTATAGCAGATTCTAAAAGTGATTGAAGGGAGATTTTGTGAAGGAGTTTTAACAGATCTAAGAGGACAATTATAGCAGATTTGAGCAGACAATTTTGAGGTGGTTTGTTGCAGATTTAATGCAGATCTTAAGGAGATTTATTCTTCAAAAAGTTTGTTGTTCAAGAGGTTGGTGCCGCTTAATAGTAGAGATTGGTGTCTCTTGCAGGGTTGGTGCTTAGTTGTGGGGATTGGTCTCTCTAGTGGGTTGGTGCCTACAAATATAAGTGGGGATTGGTTTTTTTAGTAGGTTGGTGCCTACAAATATATGTTTCTCTAGTAGGCTGCTGCCTACAAAGTTGTAAGAGAAGTTTTTAATATATAAGGAAGTCTTTTTGCCGTGGTTTTTTTCCGAAAGGGTTTTTTACGTAAGTTGGTATTTGGAAGTTGTTATTATTGTGTTTGTTGATTTGAAAAAAGTTAAAAGAACTGTCTTGTAATGATTCACTCCCCCCCTCTCAGTATAAGATTGTGCTCATCAATTGGTATAAGAGCCAGTTCCTTCGAAGTATAACCTAATCTCTAGAAGGTAGATCTTAAGAGCACACATGGCCTACCAAGAAGGATTTTTCTCCAAAGAGGCTCCTTTGTTTGATGGAACAAACCATTTGTTTTGGAGCATAAGGATGTGCACCTACTTAATGGCTCTTGGATTTGATATTTAACAATCGGTGGTAAGTGGATATGTTGCTCCAGATTCTCCACCGATGGATCAAGCTAGAAAGAGGGCTAGCAAAAATAATGCCAAAGCTATGAATGCAATTTTGTGTGGACTCTCAGAATCAGAATTTGGAAAGTGATGCATTGTGTGCTAGTTGTGGGACAAACTTCAAAAGACTTATGAAGGAGATGACAAGGTAAAGAAAACCAAGCTTCAAACACATAGAAGACAATGTGAAAGATTAAAAATGAAGGATGATGAAAACATTGGAGCCTATCTATTTCGTGTAGATGAAATTGTTAATAGTATCAGAGGCCTTGGAGAAAAAGGTTGAGGATGAAATAATTGTGCAAAAAGTATTAAGATCTCTTCCCTTGATGTTTGATGCGAAACTCTTCGCTATCAAAGAAATGAAAGATCTTAATACACTCAAAACGCATGAATTTCATGGGATTCTCACAACTTACGAAATGAGGACCGAAAAGGAGAAACCATCTAAGAAAGAGGCAGCCTTCAAAGACCAAAAGTAAATGAAGGAACCCAAGTTGATAGTTCCAATGATGAATCAAACAAAGAGGAAGCTAATTTCATGAGGAAGCTAGAGAAAGGATTTGGCAAGTATAAAGGTAAGTTACTTTTCAAGTTCTTTAATTGTGGAAAAGTAGGACACTTTGCAGCCAAATGCCCATATGCAAAAACAAAAAATAGTGAAGAAGAAGAGCAGCATAATGTAAACAGAGGTGGCAAACATTATAGAAAAGGCCACAAACATTGGCAAATTTGAGAAACAAAAGACCTCTTACAAGAACAAGAAAAGGTTACATTCTAAGGAAGAAAGTAGTTTTTTTGAACAAAATTGCTTGGATAGAGAAGAGATCCTTTTCATGGCAATACAAACAAAAGATGATGTCGTCAAAAGTAAGAAAAGGTAGAGAAGGAGATACAAGGGGAAGAGAATGATAAAATGGATGGAGAAGTAGATATGGAAGAGGAACTTATTTGTGCTTCAAATGAAATAGAGAAACTTAAGAAGAAGAAATTGTAGCAAAAATTACAGATTCATGAGTACTGTGAATCCAAGGCGAAAATGTCATTAAGTCCTGAGGAGTTGGAGAAAATGATTGTCAATATAAATATTCAACTTGAAGTGGCAAATCGAATCCATGAAGAAGTGACAATACAATTAAAGGCAAAAGAAGAAAGTTGTAAGAGGCTTGAATTCAAAATTGTCTCCTTAAGGGAAGAATTAGAGAAAACAACGTCTAACTTAAAAAAAGCCTCAAGTTTGAAGAGTCTTGAAATCTTGAATGATATTATAAATGAGCAAAGGTCACCTTTTATTCTCAGTTATTGGTTCTTCCCTAAAATGCCCAGGTCTTGGTCCTGATTCATGCTCGACCCTGGTTCAACCTGGGTCCCACCCGGGTCCTGCCTAGGCGGCTGGGTTCCTTGTGGGTCTTGCGTGGGCCGCCTGGGCAGGACTCAGGTCGGACCAAGGAGGACCCGAGTGTAACGTCCTAGGATTATTGTGACACTATCCAAACTTCACCGACCTTTCAACACAACAAACTACAACCGACATATATTATTCCCCCTAGATTCACATATCTAGATTGCAACTTAAATTAATTATAAAGGAACAGATAAATAAATGAGGACAACTTAACCATTTTACTATTATCTCTGGAATAACAGCATTACAACTATCTGTTGCTCTGCATGTCCAAAGTTAGATCAAGTATGGAAACCTTTACAGTACTCTAAAAAATTGTAATGAGATGTATGAACAGTCTCCTAGCTGAGCTGGATGATACCTTGTATGGATTCCTTGATTTGAAATATTTTCTACTGTCCTCAGTTGCCTAGCTGAGTGTAAACAAGGGGTTATTGAATGTGCTTGCCTCAGGTATGAGGGTCATGATTTTTCTTTGGGTGTGGTGCTGGATAGATTTGATAGACCAACCTTATGAAACTGGTTTTTCTCATTTAAAACTAGTCTAAAGTTGGCTAGATTGTTGATGGACTGGGAACTGTGAACATATATAATTTTGATGTTTGAAGTTTGAACATATATATATATTAAAAAAAAATTTATATATATATATATATATGTACGGACGAACCCGTACCCGTACCCAAGATTTTTTTTTTTGCTGAATCCGTGAGTCCGTACCCGAATCCGAACCTGAATCCGAACTGGAACCGGTAACTTAGTATTTATTAGAACATGCGTTGGCTATGAAGAAGAATCTTCAAATTCTAAAGCCACTAAGTCACCAATGGAAGCAAATGAAGAAACATCAAAAAGCTATGGTGATGTCCTCCAAAGTTCCATAAAAAATGGAAGCAACAAGAAGAAAGAGAGTCACAAACTTCAGAAAGATCAGACACTCCTTAAAAAGTTGACAAGGACAATTTTAGAAAATCTTTTCCTCTGAGGCAAGCATACATGACCAAGTTCCGACCCTCTATCTTTGGTTATTGCTTCGTGTAATCAATTTGGTCATAAAGCAATAGATTGTAGGACTCATGCAAGAAATTTTGGTTGAAATAAGAATAAAAGTCATTATGGCTTCACAAATAGGAACTACAACTCTTTTGCCCCTTTAGTAGACTTCAATTGTTATATGCTATAAGTTCAACAATTTTGGGCACACTGCATGATTTTGTAGAACCTTCCAAACAAAACTAGGAGGATACTATGGCTAAGCAAAAGGAGCAAAGTATAAAGTATGGAAAGAAAAGGAGAGATCCATGTTTGTACAAACAACCCTATGCTCAAAACGAGAGATACCAATGGTATATTGATAGTGGTTGCTCAAGCCACATGATTGGTAACAAGAGTGAATTCCTCACCTTGAAGAAAGTGAATGAAGGGACAGCAAAATTTGGGGACAATACTACAACAAATTAAAAGGAAGAAATGTCATGTCCCCGCCTATCAACTACATATCCGCCTGTTGTGATCATTTCACACATCGCCCCATTAGAATGGGGACCCCCTCTTTTTCGCTCGGTTTTGCCTGCTCTTCTCTCTGCCTTTTAGGATTTTGAGTGAGGTTTGTCTGGACTAGGTCTAAACCCCTGGGGTTTCTTTTGAATGTGTTTTTTAAAGGCAAATCCAGTCAAATTTTGAAAGTTATTACGCATCCTCCTGAAGATTGATTACTGAAGTTAGGGTTGTCTTAGGTTAAGTCAGGGTTCTTTTGGGGTAAATTCAAATTTTTCTAAGTGCCAGCATTTTGAGGATGAAATTATATATTTTGTCTAGGTAAATTTTGACCAAATTTTTGGAAGCAAGATGACTGACCCTGGCCTTGAAGATGACCTAACCCTGCAGGATGAAGTGATTTGAAGATTTAAACTGTGGATATTTTAGCTTGAAAAGGAGAAATCGCCCCTGTCCCTCTCCCAGGGACCAAGGCGAAAATGTTATTTAATGCATATTTGTCTCTAATTTCCTTTAATTGTTTTGTGCAGGGTTGCCAGGGGAGTCAATTGGACGTGAATTGAAGATTTTAAGGATTTTGGAGGGTTGCCAGGGGAGTCAATTGAACGTGAATTGAAGATTTTAAGGATTTTGGATGTTTGAAGATGATGATTTTGAATGATTAAGACAAAATCGCTCCTGTCCTTCACTGAAGGACCAAGGTGAAATGGCTTATCAGGGTCATTCTTGGCCTTGATTCGTCAAATTTGAGCATCGAAGGCACAGGAAGGATGAAGTGAGCGTAATTGAATATCCAGACTTAGTCAAAAAGCAGTGAAAGGTTGAACTCTTTGTCTAAAAGACAAGTTCGCTCCTCTCCCTCTCCAAGGGACCAGAGCGATTTTCTCCACACACACCTTTTGGGACCTTTCCTAGACTTGGGCTCTCGTTCGTGGCTTGTAAAAAGATGATATCTCCCCCAGCAAAGAGATTTCGATGTAAAAAGTGAAAAGATTTGGCCTTGAGGACAAAAGGCGCTCCTGTCCCTCACTGAACGACCGGAGCTTGAATTCCAAATTTGCATTATCCTTGCAAGATTTAAGTGACTTTACGATTTGAAGAGGTCAAGGAGAATGTGTTATGTCCGTTGAATATAACTTGAGTGGCCTACAAAGGAGAAAATCAACCCAAGTTGCAGTAGGCGCTCCTGTCCCTCTCCAAGGGACTAGAGCGATTTTCTCACAAGACAAATTTTTGGCAAAGGTAAAGCGAGTTTCAAGTTTGAGATGAAGGAAGGAAGGCGTAATCGATCCATTGAAGATAATTTTGAAAGTTTGCAAAACACAAGTGAGCCCATAATGGCCAAGGTGCTCCTGTCCCTCACCAAGGGACCAGGGCAAAAAACACATTATCTAGCCTCCCCCTCTAAATTTGGACGAATCTAGGTCAAGGCACAAGATTGGAATGATATTTAAAGTGCTACAAGGAAGAACGAAGTTGCAAAGACCACAAGACTTGATGAAAATTGGCTAGGGCGCTCCTGTCCCTCACCAAGGGACCAGAGCGAAATCTTCAAATTTGCCTAAAAGCCTAACATTTTGGAATGCTACTTTCATTTCCAAGACTCAAGATGGAATAAGGGATGATTGTTTTATGCCTTGAAGGTGATTAGATATTGATATGGTGCTATGGACTAAAAAGCGCTCCTGTCCTTCACTGGAGGACTAGGGCGATTTCTATAAAATCAACATTTTTCCTCCAAAGCCACGCCAAGACAAGGTGATACAAGATGGGAAATGTCTTTCGAAGGACGATGAACAAGGAATCAACCCCAAAAATCAACAATCCTAGGCTCAAAAACAAAAATCGCTCCTGTCCTTCACTGGAGGACCAGGGCGAAAATCCTTGGAAGAGCTCATTTTGTCTTGAGAAAGCGAGTGAAACATGCATTGAAGGGACGAATGAAGATCATTGTTTACCCCCAAACACGAATTGGCAATTTGGAAGACAAGGACCAAGGACAAAAGGTAAGATCGCTCCTGTCCCTCACCAAGGGACCAGGGCGAAAATGTTTTAAAGCAAACTCCTTCCAAAGGTCACATGAATTAAACTCAAAATTCCAAGCAAGAGTGCCATTTTGAACGTCAAGGATGGGATTTTGAACGTAAAAAACTAGAAATGCGAGGTCTAAAATGTATGGGTGCTCTTGTCCCTCTCCAAGGAACCAGAGCGATGTTATTCATGTCTACTATTTTCCCATGCTTGAGCACGTACTTCGAAAAACTCGTATTAAATGCCAAATTCGTTAAAACCTTGAAATATTCTAATTAAGTTGGCATTTAATAAAGGTGCGTTGATATTTAATAATTAATTTAAGCCTTTGAAAAATCAAAATTTTTAATTATAAAGGCATTTAAAATTAATTATTATTAAATTAAATTTAAAAATAGAGCGCTTGGGTATTATTTTAATATTTTTTATAAAAGTTGGCCTCTTCTTTTTAAATTTTGTTTATTTTTTTGGCCTATTTTCACCAAGTCGGCCTATGAGGAATGAGGTAATGAGCACCTATATAGTTGTGGTGTTTTGAAGCATTTTAATCCATCATTTAATCATCCATTCAAGTGCGATTTGAAGAAGCAATAAAGGTGCGAAATCTGGTCTAAGAAGGAGCGAATTTGGTTGAAGGCTAGAGGTGGTAAAGTTAATGCTTGCGAAGTCTAGAGGAAGACCATTTTGTTGAGGGGAGAGCCTCGATCCACATTTTGCCTAGCGAACTTGCCTAATTTTGCATTATTTCTTAGAATTAGTTCTCAAGTGGAGGTATGGCGAGATCTTCCTAGTTTAATGTTGAAATTTTGAATTTTGAATTTCCAATTGCATAGTTATATTTAGGAAATGATAATTCAAAGATTTATCATGAAGTTTCCTAAATTTAAAACTTAAATCTAGTCTATATTTCTACGTTGCAAAGTATATTGCTCATTATGAAATGTTGTGTAGGTGTCAAGATGGCGACCCCGAAGGCGGGAGCATCCACCAGTCGTCCAGCTCTCATGAAGGAAGATCAAAGGAATGAAGAATTGGAGACCAAGATCGTGTCAAAATGGAGCAACATTGGAGATACCAACTTGGGAAACTTCAATGTGAAGAAGTTTTGAGAGGTCCCTTACATTGGAAAGCCATCACCTGTCGCAAGGAGAATAATTGAAAGTGGCATTATCAAGGCGGCCGGCTTCCCTCCAACAGTCCAGTGTCATGAGTTGATGATCGAGTGTGCCCGCCATTATGACCCACAATCAAGATCAATCGTGTCCAAGGAAGGAAACACTTTGGCTTACCTTTCAGAAGAGGCTATCAGTGAAGCTCTCCATCTACTGGAACATAAAGATATGATTTACAAAAGCTTGGAAGGAGCTAGATCCATGTACGAAGATGATCCAGACACTTGCTTGAGCATCATCAATAAGAATTGGTTACTCAAAAGTCGTCCTCGCCTGAGCAAGATTCCCAACACACCACATAGGATCGACTTCCAGGAGGAGTACAGAGATTTGATAACTTTACTCAATCGAGTTACAGGGGCTCCTCAAGCCTTCTATTTTGAGAAGTGGATGTTCTACTTCATCCAAGTGATAGTTCAAGGGAAAGGAACAATTCATTGGGCTAGAATTATTAGCCATTGCTTGGACGTGCAGTTGAGAAGACTGAAGGCTACCAAGTCATTCCACATGAGCTCGTACATCATATATGCCTTGATCAGGAGTTTTGAATATGCAGGACTACCTCATAGAGGAGTGATCGGAAGAGGGCCCGGGGAAGTCAGAGTTTGTGAATCTTATGTTCATTTGCATCACCCACCTGGAAGTAACTACAAGTTAGTTAATGATACCTTCACGATGAACATCACCAGGGCATTGCAAGGCGGGATTCACAATCGGATATCTCAAGATGCACAAGAGCTTGTAAAGAGGTATGGTGCTTGGTTTATCCAATTCCAGAAGTTTACATATATTAGAGTTCATGGGTGTCCTTCACCTCCATATATGTTGCCAAGATATCCTACAGACAGGATAGTGTTACTTGAGGTGACTAGGCAGTTGGCAGCTTATGCAAAGGCATTCAGACACAGGAATGGAAATGGAATTCTTGTGCCTATCATACTAGGGAATTCGGTTGAGGTATGTCCTAATGCTCTAGCCATGGATGATGCAGAGAAAGAATTGGCCTTATATTCATTTTCGTTCTTTGCCTTGAGAGAGAGCTTTGATCGTTATGGGTATATAGAAGAAACAGTTGGTAGAAAGTACAAGCACGAATTTCAGATAGAGGACTTTTTGATGAATCTCTCAGATGATTTAGAAGTGAAAAGAAAGATGCATTCCAGGTTACCTTTGGATTTCATCAGGAAATGCAAAGTTTACAGAGTAGCTGATCAAGCTTAGGACAGTGGCAGACATCTCCAATCATCTTATGACCGAGAAGACAAAGCAGTAAAGATAGATTGGAATGAACCTGAGGTTTTTGACTTAAAGGCTTTGATGGCTCCAGTTTTGTCTTGTACTCGCAGATGGGTTGATGTGCAACATCAAAAGTTGAGAGAACAGAACATACCTATGACTTTTACTTTGGAGGAAAGGCCAAGGGAAGGAGGAGCAAGCACAAGCGAAGGCAATCCTCATCCTAGGAGCACAAATGAAGACAATCCTCACCCTAGATGCGTAAGTGAAGGCAATCCTCATCCTAGAAGCGCGAAGAGGAAAGAAAGACCTGAGAAAAGGGAACCCTCCAAGAAGAAGCAAGAGGCCCATCGAGATCACTCATCTGGCACATCTTCCCGACATGAAAAAAGGACAAGTCAAGGACAAGAGAAGAGGGTACTTGAAGTTGAGGAATCTATGGAATCAATGGTCCAGAATGATAAACATGAAGAAAGGCAGGCACCTCAACGTTCATCAAGTCAATCTCCCCAAGTCAATGAGCTACATGAAGACAAAAATGATGATGAAGTGACATCTCCTCTCCGAGAAGAGGGATTAGTGCCTAAAGAGATACAAGTTAGAGAGACACGGTCCGCCATTCTAGATTGGTTAAAGGAGAGGCTAACAAGGGTGATTGTGATCGAAGAGAAAGATAATGTGATTGATTTAGAAAGCCTTGTTGGAAATTCTCAGGGAGCAACAGAAAGGAAGAAGGCCACCAAAATGTCCAAGATGATCAGAGATGAGACAGGGTCCAGGAAATTGCAGATAGCTACACCAGCAGTGGACAAATATGAAGGTGAGATCCGGGCAGAGGAGTATGATGTAGAGACCTTTGAACTTGGTCCACTCATAGCCGAGCAGACACTGGATGAGGCAACTGATTCATTTGAGGCACTTAAAGACAAGCTTAGAGAAGAAATGGAAAAGAATAGAAAGCTTGAGCGAGAGGTCGGTGCTTGGAGAGGCTACTTTAGCCATCTCAATCAGCCTTTGGGACGTCAGGATCCAGCAATATCTCCTGTGCAAGCACTTCCCCTTGAATCAGTTGGTGAGGCAGAAAGAGTTAAGAGCTTGGTCCAGCTTATGAGCTCTTGGATTGACAAATCCCATACCGTTGCCATTGAGTTCACAACAAGAATGATGCAGACTACCCATCGAGCTATCCAGGTCCTTGAGATCATTCACAACCTAATGATAACAGTAGCCGCCTTTGCCCACACTAGAGATGTTATCATTCCTGTTCTGCAAGTAATCAGACAAACACCAAGGAAGATCTTAGCACAAGAAAAGATAATGGATGGAGGAGCTCATAATTTACTCCAGTGGTCAACTCTACTTCAGATGAAGGAAGTTCTTTTCGAAGACATTAGTACGAAATGCAATCAAGTTGAGGAGGTCATCCATCCAATTCAGGACAAGGTGTTTGAGGTGTTATGTTCTATTCTTGGCAGAAGGATTGAAGATGAGACAGATGTGAATCTTCAAGAGTTGGAGGAGAAGGTCAAGGTCATCTTTTGCAAAGATGAGAATGTTATCACAGATGAGCAAAGAGATCAAATGTTCGCTACTATGCTCTTGATTGAGAAAATCAAAGAACTCGAGCTTGGATGGGACGTAGCTCTTCTCAAGGCTTTTGATCAGGTCATCCACTTGGAGGAACGAATGAGGAATCTTCCAGAGATTCCTATTGCTGAGATTGAAGGAATTGTGTCTAGATTCACTGCATATGCTAAGAAGGAGCATTGGAAAGGGAACAAGGTTCTAGAAGAGAGGTTGTTATAGATGATGTGGCACCTTAATTATCATTGGTTTATGTTTCCTAGATTTTTGTGCCAATTAAATATTTGGCTATGCATTTAATATTGTTCAATAAAAGGGGAACTTTTTGTAATAAAACCCTAATTAGGGTTTAGGTGTCAAAATCTCAACCGTTGATCTTCTTTTGATCTGGGTCGTTCATTGTAATTGAGGATGCTATATATACCCTCATTCATTTTCATTTTGAGAAGAGAAATTAGAATATAGATAGAGAATAGTAGAATAGAATTAGAGCTTTTGGAGAGAAGAAAGTTATTTTGTAGCAAGATTGAGTTTTGAAGAGAGAATTTCAAGCAATTGTTGTCTATTTTTGGCTTTGAGATCAATAAAATATTGAAGTTATGGTGTTTTATTGCAATTCTTGTGGCTATTTTCATGGTTGCTTACTTTCTTGAATCATTCTTGGTCGAAGTAGTATTTAAATTTGAAGGACTAAGTGTTGAGCTTGATCTTTGGTGAGATTCATGTTCCAAACCACTAGCTTCTTACTGATTGTAAGAACGCCTTGTGTGGTCAACTGGAGATATTTTGGATTACTTAAGCCTTCAATCATCATTGAACCATTGATATGTACCTTCATGGTAGTGTCTACGATCCTTGATGAATTGGAAAATCATTAGTCACCTTAGAAGATCGCATCAATTTCAGTTGAGTTGTTATGTTTTGGCAATATTGAAATTGGTAGAGTCTTGCCAAGTCTAGCCTACATTGAGTCATTCTTAGGATTAGATTAGAATTCATCTCTTGCAAACCCTACCTTTTGATTTTTTGAGAACTTGTTAGTTTTAGGAAACTCTGTTCCTGTACGGAAACGTAAGGCCCCTTGATGAAACAGCATTCACAACGACCACTGGTGCTTATCCACACGTAGAGACCCTAAATCAAAGAACCTTGGAGTCATCCTGATTGATCCTTTTTTTGCGACATCTTGAGCAATCAGAGGCTTTATTCAAGAGAGGATAAGGTACCCTTGGGTATTTTATTCTGTGTTTGATTGTGTACAAAATACACGTCAACACCGCCTTCCACTCCTTCTGCTCCACCTGCAGAGTCAAGTTAGCCACCTTCGCTGCAAGTGCCTTCGACTCCGCCTTCGTGCTTGTTGCAACGGGCGTCATAAGTGGCCACCTCCTTCAACTCAACCCTCAAGTTCTTCTCCACTGTGGCCAACTGCGCACGCTGTTCCACTTTCTCCAATCTCTCGACGTACAACTGTTGTCCCTGTTGCTCATTCTTACTTCGTCTCATCTGCAAGTAGACATCTCAGAACAACCCCTCCATATTGCGCAAGGTGGCTCCCAAGGTGCCAACTCCCTCCACTAGTCGCATGTGCTTCCACTCCTGCGCCATCTCCAACGTACCATTGTCGGGCCACCCCTGCTGCTCGAAGTGGTGTGCAAAATCCTCCTCACACCCCGAAGCCATGAAGTGCAAGAGTTTCTCAACGTCAGCTGAGTTGCTGACATCCACCTGTCCAGGCAACTGTGCCATACCTTGGCTATGTCCGATACCCCTTGTAACTCCCCAAGGAACCGCTGGAGGGAGCTTGCTGGATCTCTAGGGTCTGGCGGTGTGATGTGTAGACCTGCAAGTGGTCCTCTAGACCCACAATCCTCTACATCAATGATTTTCTGGTCATGTCTACTTCCCCTAGTCTCCATGTCCTGCTCCTCTACGGACATCATCTTATTCTGAACCTGATATATGATAGGAGCGGCCTTGTGCTGTGTCTCGCCTTGGCCAACTGCCATGTCGTGTGGTGAAGGCGAAGTGGGAAGGTGAGGTGCAAGTGCAAATTGCTCGAGCCACTCGTCTAAGGATGCATCTATATCATTGTCAACTAGTGCACCCAACACCGTCAACTCCTCCTGGTCATCCCCTCTTTCCATGTCTGCCATCAGTACGTCCACAAACTCATTCCCTTCGGGGGGTGCCGTACGACCCTCAACTGCTACGGTCACCTCCTCCGTACTAGTACCTGCCTCCTGTATGACTACCTTCCGTATGCCTACCTCCTGGCTCTCATCATTCCGCACGGTGTTAGCTTCCCTGGCATGCTGCACGTCTATCCCTGCCACTGTACGGTCCACCACTACTGTGCCGCCTAAGTCTCCACTCGTATGGTCTGTTGTTGGTACGACTTGTGGTTCTAGTACGGCCAGGCCTTTCTATGGCAGCGACACCCGTCTTTGTGTTGGAGGCGCCCCTTTGTGAACTTTCCTGAACAACACTTCTACTGGTCTCACGTTGCCTACCGGGCTAGCCACTGTGAGTGCTTCCTTGGGTACCAGGTGCGCGAAAGGAGGCAATTTGGGGGGTGTAAATTTCACCCGAGTGCTTCTCCACCGTACTCACAACCCTCCATGCTCCGGCTTCTCTCCTTCCTCCTCCCCTTCCTGTTGTTGTGACTCCGCTTCTTCTTCTTCCTCTCCTCCGACATTGTGCGGTGCCATGCGGAATCCCTCATCCCCACTCTCCTGTGCCTCTGTTTCCTCTACTTCCTCATCTGAGTCTTCCATGCCGCTATCTTCTTCCACCTCTACTGCTACGTCCAACTTCCTCCTCTTCGCTGGTTGCATGGCATCTCCAAGGGTGTCTAGGTGAACATAATAGTACATGGAGGGTTTGTTTGGTTCCACCCTACCGCGTGGATCAAAAGTACCCCACATTTCTGAGGGTACCTGTGTACATACTGCATCCAGAAACAAACTAATGGCATGGTGGCACATATAGGATATTTTATGCTCTAGGTTGAGGAAATCATGAATCCTCTCCGATAAGAGCTGTGCCCAATTATAGACCTTACCACACTTGATGCCATTCATCAGTCCTATCATCCAGATGGCTATGTCAGATGCTCGGCTGGCCCCTGTGAGTCTGCTTTTCACCAAATCCATCAACATCCTCCACTCCCCGGGTGTAGTGAAAGCACACTTCAGTCCTCTACTAGTATTTGTAGACCAAACACTCTTCCACTGTTCTTCCGTCAAATCATCCCTGCACACCAACTCCAACAACCATTTCTTTTTCTCCCTGGTGAGCTTCTTGGCCGGTTTCGCTGCAGATGCTCCCTTATCGGGTATACCAAATACCCTCTTGAAGTCCTCAACTTTGAAAGAAATCCTTATTGTGCAGTCCTGGAACTGAATAATGGAGGCTCTCTCGTGGTGGTTGTATCCAGACACCATAGTACGAAGCACAGGTTCAAAATCCTTAATATTAAACGTCGACATCTGGATGGCGTGGTCCACCTGTGCTTTCCAGAGAGAATCTTTTATCACATGGTTTGAAGGGTTTTCCTCCCACCAAGTATGACATTCACTGCCGATCACACTCTCAAAAGCCACACTTTCTGTAGTGATTCCTTCCAGGTCCTTTTGTATTTTTGGCCTGATCTTCACCTTCTTGCTGCTACTGCCAGGTTCCGTAGCTGTCATGGTGGCGCTATGGTTGCCTCGCCCTCCACGCTGATTTTTCCCTTTGTCACTTTCTGTTCCCTGGCCGTTATTATAACTATCCGAATTTGTTGCACGCCTGGGGTCCCCATAGCTAGTACGGACCATCGTACCAAATTCCCTGCCAAGCCTGCTGTTATGCTTGCACGTGATACTTCCAGACCGTACAACTTCTTCAACTTGTACGAAATCTGCCCACAGCTCCGTATGGATGGCTCTAATTCCTGCACAGATGCCTTTGATTCTTTTCTGCAACTGCTCCTTGCGTGTATCGATGCCAATGCTGAATTGATTGTATGGCTGTTGATCGTATGAGGTACCCGCCCCCTTCTCCTGGCCGTACGGTCTTTCTTGTTCTCCTGCTAGTATCCATATGCTATCGTACGGATCGCTTTGCTCCCTGTCGTGTTTGACAAATGTTTTTTCGTACGGTACGACCCCCATGAGTTTGTACGTGTGCGTTGTACGAACTCCCTGGTTTATTGGCTGTACACCGTACGGATTAAATTGATGCACTTCGCGTACCACTTCTCCTACCTTGTCCGTACGAGCTCTGAATTGGTTCATACGGATGAGTCTGCCGACCGTACAATCTTTGCTCGGGTTGCTTTACAATGTACGGATCCATACGATTCTGTACTTCGACTTCTCCCTTCACTTGATTTTCTTCGTTTGCAAATTCTGCTTCTACAAATTCAATTCCTCTTGTGTAATGTGTAAAAATGGGCTGTTTGGGGATTTTTATAATCATTTGCACTTTCCAAGGTTAGGGTTAGGCATAGATACTTTATTAATTTTTTATAAAATAATCTCCTTTTTATTAAATGTATCTTTCCTTTATTTACTTCCATCATTTTTGCCTTATCTTTCAATTTTCTAATATTTGCTAACCCGGTCCCTTTTATTTTTTCCATATGCTTTTCTTTTTCAATTTTTAATACCCCCTCGACAATGTTTTTTGAATTCAATTTCTTGTACCTTCAACTTACTATGGTATCCAAGGGCCTGTTTTTGTCATTCTGCTCTCCCTTTTTGATCTTCAGAATAGCTTATCTCCTCTGCTGACACTTGTACATAACATATTTGCTCCCTTGGCTTCCTCTTCGACGTACAGATACTTGAGTTTTTCTTTGCTTTTCCCTTGTCATTCATTCTGATTTCCTTCCATCTTTTATTTGGTCCTTTGTTGGCATCCTCGTCCTCTTTGTTCCTTTTCACTCCTGAAGGATCATCTTGAGACCTTAACTTAATCTCCGAATCATGCAGCCACATACATACGTGCGACAACCTCCTGTAGCATTCTTTTGCACAACACGTCCCCACATACTCCAGATCCCATATCTTATCCACCAACGGAGCGGGTTCCACTCCCTTGTATCGCCCATCGACGTATTGGCCTCCGTACTGCTGGTACCACGTTACCCTTTCCCTGTTCACCTCCGGGGGTCCTACAGGGTTAGGTATCGCCCGGTACAATGAATTTGGTCTGGCCTCCAGTTCTCCTGGCTAGGAGGCTATGATGAACAAGTCTTCGGTTTTCAACACCATCTTCAAACAGGGACCTAGTGTTGCCCCCTATTCCTCTAGGTCAATTTCTTCCTCCAGGTCTGCAGGTTCCCCTTCCTCATTTGCATTATCGACTTTTCTCTTGGCTTTGACTTCTTCATCGATATCATATGCTACATACCCCTCTCGAAGGCCTTCATATAGAGCCCTCTTCCTCCAATGACTTGAAATCCGTACCCACACAGCCGGGTCCCCAAAGTACGCATTTGTCAGGTGTTTATGGATCCTTGGAACTGCAACACCTTCCACCCGCTTGGGCACAAGTCGTTCTTCCATGAATGTGAGCGGTTTGGCCCAATCTTCATCCCGACGATAGGGCTCTGCTTTCACCACCGGGTCTTCTTCCACTTCCCTACTGTGCCTAATGGTCCAAACTCTGCTTGTAGCATATCCCAACATGTTGATCGCTATCACAGGTTTGTTTTGTTTTTTGTAAACTTTCAGTTTCAAAGCATTCACCGGGTCTCTGATTGGGTTGTCGTCCAAGGGAGATAGCTTTTTTCGTTCTTCTCGACCTCCCTGATCTTATAGGGTCCGAGCCAACGAACTTTGAACTTCCCTGGTTGCAGCTCGTTACGGCCAGTATACTTCAAAACCAATTGCCCAAGTCGGAAGTTCACCCGCCGTAGGTGCTTGTCATGCCAAAACTTCCGCCGTCATTGCCCATTGTGCCATTATCCTCCGTTTGTCCAATTTCACCAAGCTTTCAAGCCTTGCATTCAGACTCTCTTCATCACCAAGTCTATTGTCCACCGCCACTTGCAAGCTTGGTACGGTGCACTTGGCAGGTACCACAGCCTCCTGCCCGTACATGAGCTGGAACGGAGTATGCCTCGTAGTGACTTTGTAGGTTGTGCGGTAAGCCCACAGTACCGTCGACAACCTTTCTTCCCAATCCTCCTGCTCCACCTCGCACGACTTATAGATTATTGACACCAACACCTTGTTGGTCGCCTCTGCTTGTCTGTTTGCTCTGGGGTGGTAGGGCTAGAGAGACTGTGCAAAATTTTAAACTCATCGGTCATGGTATAGATTAGTTGGTTGACGAAATGCACTCCCCGATCACTTGTGATTTGAAGGGGTATTCCGTACCTGGTGACAATCTGTTTGTACACGAACCATTTTGTACTAGGAGCAGTGTTATCTGTTAGGGCTCTTGCTTTTGCCCACTTGGTTAGGTACTCTGTAGCCACCACAATATATTTGCACCTATGCATACTGCTTGGCTTCAAGGGTCCCACAAAATCCAGACCCCACCTTTCAAATAGCTCTTGCGGCTGGGAGGGGAAGAGGGGCATGAAGTCTCGCTTGAGTGGTTTCCCTGCACGTTTGGCAAGTGTCACACCCGACCACCCACTCTCGAGCATCAGTGTGTAGAGTTGGTTACCACAAACCGACCAGAAGTACTTTCCGTGCGGTTGCATCTGGTCCCATGTGTCCCCCTGCTAATTCGTCATGTGCTTCCTTCAAGACACTGGGGATTTCCTCCTCCATGACACATCTCCTCAAGATTTGATCAGGGCCCATTTTATACAAAAGACCATTGATCAGTTGGAAGGTCTTCCTCTTCAATGCCAGTTTCTGCCGTTCCCCCTACGACATCTCTTGCGGAAATGTGGACGTAGAGAGGTACTGGCCAATCTTCTCGTACCACGATGGTAGTACTGCAATTTGGAACAAGTGTGCATCCGGAAAGTCCTTGTTCACCCCTTCGGCCGACTCCCCTAACCTGATCCGTGACAGTTGATCAGCTATCACATGAGACTTCCCTGGCCGCACAATAATGGTGAAGGTGAATTCTTGCAAGAGCAGCAACCATCTACATACCCGACCCTGGATGATCGGTTTATTTACCAAGTACATCAGTGCCTGATGGTCCATGTGGAACGTGAACGGGGTAGCCGACAGGTAGTGGCGAAACTTCTGTACGACGTACATCAGTCCCAGTGCCTCCCTCTCCATTGTACTGTAAAGTCGGTTGGCGAAGAAGATGGGATGATCTAGTCCTTGTGTCCCCACCTTTGCGAGGGTGGCACCAATGGCGAAGTTGGAGGCATCCACGTGTACGTGAAACTCTTTATTCCAATCCGAGTACACCAGGATCGGTGCACTCACCAACCGATCCTTCAGTTCCATGAAGGCTCCTTCCTGCTCTGTACCCCATACGAATGGCTCCCCCTTTCTTGTCAGCTTGTCCAAGGGAAAAGAAACTTGTGCAAAGCCCTTGATGAATCTCCGGTAGTAGCCAACATGGCCTAGGATTGACTTCACCCCCGTTACATCCATCAGACTCTCCATGTTGATAATCACCCCTACCTTGTCTGGGTTTGTCTTTAGTCCTTCCTTGCAAACAATGTGGCCGAGGAGCTTTCCTTGCGGCACCATGAACCTGCACTTCTTCGGGTTGAGAGCTAGCCTGGCTCTTCGACACCTCTCCATACACTCTCTGAGTGCCTTCAGATGAGCATCCTGGTCACTGCATATAGACCAGTCATCCAAGAACGCCTTGAAATTCTCTACTGACATTTTGTCAAAGGTGTAAAATTATTCTCTGGAAGGTTGCCGGTGCATTACATAGCCCGAAGGCCATGCGATTGTAGGCGTACATCCCGTCTTCCACCACAAAGGTGGTCTTTAGCTTATCTTCTTCAACAATACTTATCTGGTTGTACCTAGAGAACCCATCCAGAAACGTGTATATCTCGTGCCCAGCTACTTCTTCCAAGATGCTGTCCGTGAACGGGATTGGGAAGGGATCTTTGATTGGTTTAGACACCTGAAATCCACACATATCCTTATCTGGTTGGCCTCCTTCTTGAAGGAAATAACGATTGGGGAGACCCAGTCACTTGTCTCCACCTTGAATATGATCCCAGCCTCTAGCATTTTGTTGATTTCCTCATTCACTTTGGCAACGTAGTTCTTGTTCATCCTGTACGACCTCCTCCATACGGGTTGGTCTCCTGGTATGAGGGGTATGCGGTGTATGCACAATTCTAGAGGTATCCCTTTCAAGTCCTTGTATGTCCAGGCAAAGACGTCCTTGTACTCAAGGAATATCCTAGAGGCCGCCGCCTTCAGTACGGGATTCCAATCATCCCCTACGAGTATCACCTTTGGGTCCTCGTCCTTGCCGAGATTGACTTTTTTCACATTGGTTTCCTCGTACTTGATAGTTTTATCCTGTTCAAATTGGTGGGCCGGTGTGTCCTCCACCCGTGCCACCCCTTCCTGGTACCTACCGTACTCCGGAGGGAATGACAGCTCTTCTGTACTGCCGTTTGATTCCCCAATCTCGTATATTTGCAACATGTGCCACTTCGGATGAAATACCTCGTAGTCCTCCATCTACCAATGGAAGAGTCCGGCCAATGAACTAGTTTCATCTTTAGAGCATCCGTTCAATTCCAACACTCCTTCCTCATTGGGTTCCATCCCTCCTCTACCTCCTTCAGAACCCCACTCCCTTTTGATTGAGTCATCCGAGTCAGAGTCGGACGATGAAAGCTCTTCACTGATGACCTGGTTCCTCAAGTCAATCACATACTTTAGTTCTTTCATTTTTCTCATCATATCCCTTCGGAGTGCTTGTACGGTCTTAGACTCCCCGTCGCTATCTTCATCCTTACTATCACCATTACTCATCCGGTGCTTCCCTTGGGATGTCTTACTTTCACTTTCAATATCCATCGCATGGTTGTACGCTTCGTCATATGACGGCGGAGGGACCACCTTCATCTTCCGTCTGAGGGATGGTACCAACCCTTCGACAAACCATCTCTTCTTCAGCCCATCAACCAGCTGGTTCTCCATTTTGTTCAGTAGTTGTTTTCAGCCTTCGGTTGTAAGCCCGCACACTTTCACTTTTTCCGTGCTTGGTATCGTAAATCTCCGCCACAATTTCATTATCATCACATAGGAGTTTGAATTCCTCCTTGAAGGCCTTCTTCATATTGTTCCATGATGTTTTATGCTCGGCATCAAGGTCCGTATACCAGTCAATTGCTATTCCTCGAAGGGTGGCTGGAAATGCCTTCAACCAGTAATCCTGGTTATCTTGGTCGTTTGCCTCCCAGATGGTTACGCATGTCTTGCAATGTCGTACGAGGTCCTCTGACCCGTCTCCCATAAACTTTGGAAGCTTTAGTTTCTTTGGGGTGTGTGCCATTGTCTTCGTCTGGAGGGTTTTATGTAGCGCTAGGAAGTTATTATATGCTTGGAAGGTACCGTATGGGTTTGACCGGATCGAACCGTAATGCTCTGTCCACGAGCCTTCTACGCGTCCACCCCCGTCCTCCAAGCTTTGGTCACCCTCACTCCTATAGTCCCTCCTTCCGAGGGTTTCTGGTTCTGACCCTCCTATTTTTAAGTCTTCTCCGAGCGACAAGTTTCTAATTCGGTACAGGTTATTCTCAAAGAGTTTGGCGACCTCACCCTGCAGGCCTTGTGCAACCCTTTCGTCGCGGTCAGAGTGCTTTGACAGATTGCTCTCAGATTGAGTTCCGGATTCTTCACTCGATGTCGAGTGAGTGGCCTGGTTAGCGAGATCGTCCTCCGATACGTTCGACAGTGGCAGGGTCCTAGCAACCCCTACCAACTCGTTCCACGTACACGGTTTCTGTCTCTTCCGACTATGTCTTCGACTCACACTTCAACTCTTGCTTTGCCTTTCCGGACTCTCCCGCCCTTCGGCAATCTCTCGCAGCCGACGTCTTTGTTCGTTTTGTTCTTTGATCCGTAGGGATCTACGTACGGACCTATCACCTACTTCTCCATTGACACTAGTACGCTGTCGGTCCTTGTTGGGACGTAGGGGCATTAATTGTGGGGGGTACGACGTCTGCTCGTATCCCTCTCTTCTTTTTCCCTACGGCTCCTTTCTTCGTACTATTGCTGGATTTGCTGCCGACGATGTTCCTGACTAGTTTCTTCTCTTTGCTCCTGCCGTTCAATGAGGTTCCGTGCCAACAGTCTAGGAAGGCTCCCCAGAAGATCAAACACGACAAAATTTACCTTGAGTTCCTCACGTATCGTGCCGTCAGGAACCGCTCTCTCCCGAGCTTCCCTCTGCACGTACTGGGTGACGAAAACGTCCCACAATGCCACCAAATCCCCTGTCAATTGATCCTCTTTGGCTTCTGCCTGCATGGGCTCCTCGTGTGTATCACCTTCAGTGGTTACTACCTGCCGTCATATTGATCTCCGAAATTCGATCCCCGACAACGACGCCAAAATGTTTAGTCCCTACAATGAGCTTGGTAAACTCACAGATAAACATAAGTATTCAACATGTACCAACAACATATGTGACAATTACAGGAAACACAGATATGGCAGAATTATGCTATCTTTATTTCATTCCAAATATGCCAGTACAATGCTAGCTTGCCGAGGTTCCATCCATACACTATATAGACCCGATGGCTGGCCAGGCTGCCAACCGTCACAACCTATCAACTACCAACTACCCCACGGGAACCTCTCGGCAACCCATACATAACAAAACATAAACACCCCAACCAACTATAATTAACAAGTGTTATTAGCCCCTAACAATGTTGAGCAATATTGTCATAATATTAATATCTCTTTCTGAGAATATTCTGCTGTAATTTATAAATCCAGCCAATAGGATGATTCCCAAGATAGGGTAAGGATCAGCGTCCCGTAAACTTTGAGGGCATAGTCCCAAGATAGGGTAAGGGCTTGGATCTGTAAACTTTGAGGGAGCCTATTGAGTTTGGTTTCTAAGCGCTTGGCAACATAGTCACCTCCTTCCTTAAAACTGGAGTAGTAACAAGGATTGAACTTTGCATTAAAAATTATGGATGATAAAATTAATTATCTAGTATGGTAGATGAACAATTTACTTATTAATAATTGATAAATTAATTGAACTATGGAATATAACATATTTGATTCATGTTAAGATAGATTTGTCTCTTAATCAATTTAGTTTAAGTCATAAGTATATTGAAATAGATTAATTATGGTTAAAACAGGCCTAAACCTAGTAGGGGACATTACAAAAAATGTACTCTTAGTTTGTATAATGGAAAACGAAATACCGAAAATATTCTATATGTTGAAGGGTTGAAGCATAATCTCCTAAGTGCGAGTCAAATGTGTGACCAGTGACACACTCTCACATTTCATTCTAAGGGATGTGAAATCAAAGGAAGGGAAATTGATTGCAGATGCAAACAAAACAGCCAATAACCTTTACATTCTTAGTGAAATTAAAAGTGACAAGTGTTATATGGGGCAAGAAGATAAGAGGTGGTTATGGCTCAAAAGGATGGGGCTCATAAACTTTGACAATCTTGTAAAAATCAGCAATAAGGAGGCTGTGAGAGACATGCTAGGGGTCATTTGTGAGCAATGTCAATATGGGAGGCAAACAAGGGTCAGTTTCATGACAAAGGAATATTCAACATCTAAACCCTTGGAATTTATTCATACTGACCTATGTGGGCCAACCAGAACAAAAACATATGCAAGATGAGAGTTACTTTATCTTATTAATTGATGACTATTTCAAGATGGTGGGTTACATTTTTGAAAGAAAAATCTGAAGCTTTTGAGAAGTTTAAGGCATTCAATGACTTAGTTGAGAATGAAGTTGGACTAAAAATCAAATGCCTAAGATAAGATAGAGTAGTTGAGTTAACTTCCACTGAATTTGAAGAATCTTGTGAACAACATGGTATAAGAAGACATCTTTCTGCTGCAAGTACTCCACAACAAAATGGTGTTTTGGAAAGAAAAAATAGAATTGTCTTAGAAATTGCAAGAACCATGTTAAATTAGTTCAAGCTATCCAGCACATTCTAGAGAGAAGCGGTTAATACGAGAGTCTACTTTATGAACCAAGCACAAATCAGAGTCAATCATAATAAAACACCATATGAACTATGGAAAGGAAGGCTTGCAACCGTGAAATACTTCAAATTGTCTGGATGCAAATGTTACATAGAAATAGATGAGGAAGATTTGGGAAAATTTGACTGTAGGTCTGATGAAGGTATTTTTGCTGGTTACTCTTTAACGAGAAAAGCTTGTAGGTGTTACAATAAGAGATTGCACAAAATTATTGAAAGTGCAAATGTCTGAATTGATGAGGAAAGGCTTCACAAAAACAAGGCACAAGATGTTGATTGTCAAGAGGAAGGAAGTTGCAAAGAAAAGGAAGTAGAAGAAGAAATTGAAAATTAGTTTATCTGAGAAAAGAAATAAAAAGATACCATCAAAGGCATCATCTAAGACACCATATTCAAAGAACTATCCAAAAGATCCAATTCTCGTTGACAAAGACACAAAAATTCAGAAAGGTGGAGATTAGCATGTGCATCACAAGATGCAAATCTGTGCTTGCTTTATAAAGTAGAACCCAAAAATTTTACAGTAGCTGGAGAAGACAAGTACTGGTTAAAAGATATGGAAGAGGAGTTGGATCAATCGAAAAAGAATTAAACTTGGGAACTTGTCCGAAGACCTTGTTGACGTGCCTGAAATCGCATCGCTGCAAACTCCATACGGCCAACGCAGATTAGAATAGCCAACCGATTATCCTACTCTCTCTTGAGATAAGGAAGTCTCTAATGCTGTTTTCTAAGTTTGATCAAAGGAGACAACCTCAAGGTTTCTTTTGTCAGGTCTTGACTGCGGGATCTCTCAGTGGCTTGATGTGTTTTGCTGGAAACACAAGGGGGACTTACGTTTAACTGGCAATTTATGGATAAGTTCCCTGGAACTTTTACGATCTTTCTATCGGATGATATCGGTTAGTTTGATACTATTTTGATAAGACTGGAGATTTTTTGAATAAAAAGGGGAAAAAGAAGGGAAGGATAGAGAGGGAGAGAGAGACATGAACTGTAAATCCTAACTAAGATAGCAAATTCAGTCAAGCAGACAGACACCTCCAAGAAACTAGATTTAACATCATCACCTATTTGGGCACAATGTTTGCATAAATCCAGTGCAATCTTCAAAGGGGAAACTAGATTTTCATATTATCAAGTACGATATTAGAATTTCTACATTCATAGTATGTATTTGATAACTGAACTGAGCATGAAATGGTCCAGATTAACCATGCGGAAAGAAAAGCAATCAGCTGTTCTCTAATGGTATGGACTGTAAAGATTCTATCAGATGCTTGATTAAAAAAATGCTATGTAAAAAAAATTGGCATAACCGAAAGCTTTCTAAATTAAGTGAAGAAGGAGACTATGCACTCACAGGGAAACTTGAAAACAGTGTTAATTCATTGCATTAATTCTTGTAAATTTCTCCAAAGCTTTCGCAACAATCCAAGAACTTCTTCCAAAAAAGAGGGAAAACCAGTCCCTTAAATAGGCCTCAAAAAGGATGAATGGCCTAGATTTAATCTAAACAAGTGGCCCAGATTCATCCATAAAGCATGGCTGCCCATACCCATAAATGGGAGGCAAATATCAACAACTACCCCAAAATGGGCAATAACTACCCAAAAAGGGATAATTACAACAATTTGGAACAATCCAAAAAGGTGTATAAAAAAGTTTTACATTTGTTGACCAAAAGTCAACTGTCACCTTTTTGGGCAAAAGTGTATTTTTAAGATTTGGAGGGAAAAAAGCACTTTTGAGAGACTACTTTCTCTATTTCGGTCTCACACTATTTCTCTAGAAACTGATCCTCGCCATGCAGGTATTCCCGCCATAAATCACGACTTGCTGCTCGTTCCTCGCGAACGTATTCCTGGATTTTGATACACAATTGGAAGAGTAGACTGAATGGAGGCATGGGAGGGTGGCGAATTTTGTATTGCATGCCCTTGAGATACTGGTCCACGTGCTTTAAACCGTCCTTCTAGCTGGAGCGATTACGCTCAAAGGATAATATCTCTGAATGGAACTGACCAGCAAAACTCAAGTCCTTAGTGGAATAGGAAATCTTATCCGTCCCCAACTTTTCTTCCCAGTCTGGCTGGATTGCACTGTCGGATAGGTCATTTATCCATCTTGAAACCATTGATCGGAGGATGGTCTTACCTAGTTCTTGCATGTTCCCTAGAATTACCTCACATGCTTCACTTTCTTTGTCAATAATTTCTTTGGTGTCGTTCTTCATGGTGATGGTCCAGTACCACTCCTTGAGAACACTGATGCTATGAGGATCTAGGATGGTAGACAATGTGGAAATTTGGGCATGTGTCCAGAAAAGAGCTCTCATGAGGGGAAGGGTAGACGCTGCCACTTCGTGCATGTGAAGGGATTCCTTCTTTACCTCTAACAACTTGACTAGAGTGAGCTCTCGATGAAGGGCCATTTCTTTCACCTCCTTAAGGATCTGTTCTCCCCTTTTCTTGACGTCTTGCATCCACTCCTTGACAGCCTTTGCGGTATCCTGAATTCCTTCAAATTCAGTCGTGGTCCTTTGCGCCAACGCTGTCGAGGGAATATGGGATTCGGAGGGGTTGTGTAATGGCCTTAGGAGCCGACCGATGTATTCCTCAGCTTGCTCGGCACGAGCCCGATACATATCCTTTTCCGCTGTGATCTCTTCGAGCTGTCTGAGTATGTTCTGCACTGAATCCTTAAATTCTTCTTTTTCTTGCTCTTTGGTAGCTCGTCCGATGGGGACAGTTGTGATGCTATAATCTGCCAGTGTTATCTGATTTGCTGGCTTGTCTACGGGCGGGTGGCAATATGAAGAGTGCGGTTCCTTTGTTCGTCCTTGGTCACTCTAGAATATGCCCTTGGTTTCTTCTTCCTTTTGGCTTTTGCTTGATCCATACGCGAGAAGATATCCTCTAGATCGATGGGTACTTTGGTGGTGGCCCTGTGCTGAGCTCTGGCAATCAACCACTCTTGAGGCACTGTTTGGGTTGATGATAGGGTTAAGTCAACATTTTGTTCTCCTACGTTCTCAACCGACCGACCACAGATTCGCAGCTGCCCTGCCACCAGAGGAGTGAAAGAGGTGTGAAGCTCTTTGCTTGCAGCTGAATTCTCCCCTATTTCGCTGAACAATTGCCCGACATCTTCATGTGAAGGTTGCTCTTCAGTTCTCTCAAGCTCATGAGTTTCGTCTATCCTTGGTTCTCCCTCGACGGTGGAGTCATCTTTGGTTGCATTGAGGAGCAGCAACTCGTGATGGCTTTGTTGGGTAGGTTCATGCACTTTGACCCCCTGGGTGGATGGGATTTCTCCTTCTTCTATTTAGTTACCTAGTTCGGTCAACTTGAGGGCTCGTAGCTCAGTGTTCATTACATCAGGCGCAGGAGGATCATTGGCCTCAAATGCATCAATGTCGCTCTGGGAGGGCGGAGTAGGTACGCAATCCAATTCTATGGCATCGTCGGACGAACTGGGATCTTTTGAAGATGAAGTGACCTCCGGTCTCTTTATAGGAATCTTCTCCCTTCTTGTTCTTTTGGACGTCCGAGTTCCTCTGCAAGCCTTAGCCTTCTTTCTTTTCTCTGGTTTCTCAGTTCTTTCTTGGGGTGCACTAGATGTTCCTTCGTCTTCTGAAGACTGAGAATCGAGACTGCCCATCAAATGGTAAGTGAACTGGACTCCCTCATGGACTAGCCTCTCGATTTGCTGATGTAGCCACTGATCTGTGTACCTTGTTGGGGCTGCCATAACTGCCTTGAAATTTGTGATTGGGTCCTGGGACCAATCAACGCCTGGCAGGAGGTGCCTTACTGCTTCAAATTCTCGGGCTTGGAGGCAATTTCCTGAGTCTGTGAGCTGGTCTGGGACCCGACGGTATTCAAAGAGTCGCATCTGCTGCACACTCAACCTAGAATATTCTTGTCGCCTGACCTCGTAGTCATCGGAGCAATTCTTCCAATAATCTTCAACTAACTCCTTTGCTCTGTACCTTCGACCATAGGCTCTTTTAGCCAGATTATCGTGATCAAAATATTTTCTTGGGAAATGGTCCTGTAGGCCATAAGATCATAGGACATCATGGCTGCCTATGATCATAGGAAATGTGAATCTAGCTTGCTTTCTCTCTCGGAGTAAGATGCCGGTCGGGCGTGACTGCCTTGCAACCTCCATAAGAATTACTTTGTCGGTTGGATATCGTGGAAGTCGGAGGGGGGCAACATCGAAACCAGTTATTCGGATGTAGGAAAACCTGGGGAACAGAATGAACCAGGCTCCATACCTCTGCACTAAAGTAGTAGCTTGCTCTGAGAGCCTTATGTGTAACCCTCCCTGCATTAGCCTAACCAGGCGCATTGTGAAGGCGTCATTGACGCGTTCATACTGACCAACCGCGTAAGCCGGGCTGTTCTTTTCCCTCTGAGCTATATCCTGGTAGTGCAGTTGTGGGTAACAATCATAGACTTTCACCTGACCGGGCCCATTCCCGATTTCACCTTTCATTATCAATCCTGGCAGTGGTTGGTTCTTGGCGAACATATAGACCAAATAAGAGGTCATGGTGAAGTATTTCTTCGTTTCGAGCTCAATCAGCTGAGTGTGGATGTTATCGGTTATGATCTGGGCCCAGTCAAACTTAGACTTTCCGGCGAAGACCTGCTCTGTAAAATAGAACATCCATTCTTCAAAGTAGCTGGACTTAGGAAGTCCCATGACTCGGCTGAGTAAGGTGACCATATCCCCATGTTCATTATGAAAATCACTCCTGGGGGTCTTTTTCACAATCCTGGTGCTCGAAGGCCTTTTCTCCTTGAACCATTCTTCGTTGATCAGTGCTTTGCATCGGGCCGGATTCATATCATATGCCCCTTGTGCTTCGTCTATGGTTGTAGCTGTGGGATTATTTGGAAAGGGGATGTCAAATGCATCACCAATAGCCTCAGGGGAGAAGTCGGCAATAGTCATATTCTCCAGAAGCACTAGTCTGGACTTTGGTTCATAATGCCGAGCAACCTCCACTACTAATTCATAGTTCTGTATCGTTGGAGGAAAACCTGCTGCTTGGGCGATGCCACTTTCCACCATCTGCCTAGGCCTGCCATATGCGTTGGGTGAGAAGACCCGATTCCTGAAGTCTTGAATATCGATATGGCCAAGGTCAGTATCACCAATGTTGTCCCAGACGCTCTGAACTTTCGACTCCCGCAATCCTCCCCTTTGATACTGATACTTCATCTTTTCAACCTTACGCGGGATATCTGATTTGGATGCTCGTGAGGTCTCAGCTGCTGCGGGAGTTTTTGATGATTTCACCGCTGATTTAGGCATTTATCCTGCATAGTCGGATGTGGATTACGAGGTGATACAAGAAAGGTAATGCGGGTTAGATAAGAAAATGCTCCAGCACGCCGGGATTAATTTAAAGTTTTAGTTTGGACATGGAGCAATATTTCTAGCTAATAGCTTGATCAATTTTAACCACAGCATATTCATGAAGATTTTTGATTGGACACTTATACTAATCATTTCTGGATTTTGGATTAATTCTCAGTAGAGGCAAAGCACAAAAATTTTCCTAAGTTTGAAAAGAGATGCAGTTTCTGGTGAAGCTTTAGGAGTGAATTCTAAATTTTCGAGTGCTTTGAACAACGTTTATGAGCAAAAGAGATGCAAATTTCAAGAATTCAAGCAGTGCGATCAAATTTTACACATTCGTCCATTCGATTTAAGCATTTTTCAAATGATCATATGCAACAAAGCGTACTTACCTAATGGGAGCGGATGGCGAGAGATTACCCAACCTTGTTGCGTGAAATGAATGAACAATCCTTCCTATTTTCAGACCTTGGAGAGTTTTCAAATTTTGAACTGCGTTTTCCTCCTTGCAAGTTTTGCAAATTTCGCGTTTTCTACTTTGCGATTTGCACACCTCTGGTGAATTTCGGAGCTTGGAGCCTGAAAAAAAAAAACTCGGTCCTAACACTTCCTCTTTGCAAACTTGGAGGATTCAACACCCTGGCGAAAACTTTGGACCTGACATTTCTTCTTTTGCAATTTAGAAGGTTTGCGATTTTCACCTGCTGGGGTTTTGGGCGCTTGAAGGTTTTCGGAGCACTAGCACCGTTTGTGAGCAAAACTTTCGGACTTAGAAGACGATCCTACAAATTTCGGAGCTGGGAGGCTCTTGCTACCTCGGAGATATTTTCGAACTTCAAATGGTTTCGCCAAAACTTCGGATTTAGACGCTATACCCGCAGCTTATTGTTAGATGTTTGTTGATATCCAAAGGAAGAGGCTTTGGCGATTTTGAAAAAAAACTTCGGAGGACCTGGAGAGTTTGCCAATAGAACTTCAGAGGATTCAAATGAGTTCGCAAGTTGCGCGAACCCTTTATACTATACCATCGTTTGCGATTTTTGCGACTTCAAGAGTCATGACACCTCTATTCGTAAATAAAACCTCGGAGCTGGAGGCGTTCTCGCGATTTTTTGGACCAAACGCGCCCCTTTCAAATATTTCGTGTTTTATCATGTGCTTTCTAGGGTCCGAATTTGGGTGTTTAGAGATTTTCGGAGCTGGGAGGGTGCTTTGGTGAATTTCGGACCAAGTGCGTCCCTTTTGAATATTTCGCACATTCTTCATTTGCCCTCCAGGGTCCGAAAAAGAAACTTAAGTGATTTCGGACTACTTCGCGTCTTTGGAAACATTTCGCACCTTTTGTCTATTTTAAAAAAAATTCGCTCTAAGGTTCGAATTTGAGGACTTTAAGTAATTTCGGACCAATTGCGTCCCTTTTGAATATTTCGCACATTCTTCATTTGCCCTCCAGGGTCCAAAAAAGGAAACTTAAGTGATTTCGGACAACTTAGTGCTTTATCTCCTTCTCAAAATTCGCTCCAAGGTCCGAAAAAGTAACAAGTTTAAAGGTTTCGAACTTAGAAGATGACCCCTTGCTACATTTCGCACCTACACATTCACCCTGGGGTCCGAAAATGTAACGCCCAAGTGCTTTCGGAGTTGGAAACACATCTGGCGAACTTCGGACCTGAACGCTCGTATGCGTGTGCTCTTTACGTTAGCCATTTCTTAAATTTCGGAGCTGGGGTCCGAAAATAGGGGCGATTTGAGGCGTTTTCGTGGTTTTGCATTTTACGCCCTTCATCTTTCGTCCCAGGGTCCGAACTTGGACATTTTTCACGATTATCGGACCTGGAACCATCTTTGCAATGCTTAAAGGCTTTCGCATTATTTTCGGACCAAATGGAAAGCATCAGATTTTGAAATTTTCGCCCTAGGGTCTGAAATTCGATCCCCTGGGCGATTTTGGCAAGATTATCTTAGTGAAATTGTTCGGACCTCAGACTAGCCTTTTGCCAGATTTCACAAATTTGGTTTTAGGAGGCTTCAGAATTCTAAGGCATTTGGCCAAGCAATTCGATTGTTCATTAGCATGCGAAAAACATCTCCCGTTTAAATCTCATAAACATCGCGGTGACAATCCTTATGCAGTTTGCTTCACAACTATTGTGCGAAAAATGTCGACTTCGGTCTTCGTGCGACCTTTAGGCGCACTGTCCTTGCTTGGCGGGCTCTGTCAATTCCTGCTACCTTACGCCTACCTAAGGCGATTCTCAAAACTTCGAACAAAACTCTTGGCGTTCACGCCCGAGAGCTAGACCAGTCGGGAAGATTCATTGGCTCATTACTTCAACATCAATCACTTTACGGATCAATCGCGGACTCACTCGAAGAGACATGAGAAACTCTGCGCGAAACTCAACAGGCAACGACGAAAAGCTCAAAACAGGAAGGGGGACCCTGTCGGCGACAGGGAGCATGTGCAACGCACAACAGACCTAAGGATAATAATGTAATTGGCACTAAGTTGGTGTTTAGGAACAAACTAAATGAGGATGTCAAAGTTGTAAAGAACAAACAAGATTAGTATGCAAGGGATATGGTCAAGTTGAAGGTGTTGATTTCATAGAAACATTTGCCCATGTTGCTCATCTAGAGGCTATGCATATGTTTTTAGCATTTGCAAGTTTTAAGAATTTCAAAGTCTACTAGATGGATGTCAAATCAGCCTTCCTAAATGGTAGTAACTTAGAAGAGGTGTATATTGAACAGCCTGAAGGGTATGCAGGTTAAAGAAAGCACTTGATGGATTGAAAGAATCCCTTGGGCTTGGTACTCAAGATTGGATAAGTATCTACAACAACAAGGTTTTAAAAGAGGTATTGTTGACAACAATCTATATATTAAAATTGAAGGTGATCATTAGTTGATTGTTGTAGTCTATGTGGATGATATTATTTTTGGAGGAAGCAGTAATAACATGTTTCAAGAGTTTCCCATGAACATGTAGGAGTTTGAAATGTCTATGCTTGGTGAGTTGTCTTTCTTCCTTGGATTGAAAATTTCTCAATTAGATAAAGAAATATTTATTTCCTAGACCAAGTATATTAAGGAGATGTTGAAGAAATTCAAGATGGAGGATCACAATCTTGTGAGTTTGTTATATGTGACAACTTCAAGATCTAATATCATTTAAGCAATAGGTATGGTGGCAAGGTTTCAGGCTGCACCAAAGGGAACCCATTTGCAGGCAGTTAATCGAACCTTCAAATATCTAAAGGGCACTTTGGATTTTTTCTCATGGTATCGAAGAGGTGAAGATTTCACCTTAGTATCTTACATTGATGCAGATTGTGCCAACAGAGTTGATGATAAAAAAAGCACAAGTGGAGTTGCATTCTTTCTAGACAGCAGTCTCGTATCATGGTTAAGTAAGAAACAAGCTTCAGTTTCATTATCCACAACAAAAACAGAGTATTTTGTAGCAGCCTCTTGTTGCACTGAGGCCCTTTGGATGAAGCAATCTTTGAGGGACATCGAAGTAGAATATGATCATCCTATATTTTGTGATAACACAAGTGCAATCAATAGATCGAAGAATCCTATGATGCACTTCCAAAGAAAACACATTCCAATCAAATATCATTTGCTAAGGGAGCAGGTGTTAGACCAACAAGTGAAGTGGGAGTATATTGCTACACAAGAACAAACTGTGGACACCTTGATAAAGCCTCTTCCAAAAGGGACTTTTGAGTACCTTCAACAAAAGTTGGGGGTGATTTCCTCTTCATCCAATCATTAATGAGATGGATTATTCAAGGAGAGCTCATTAGTGCATTATCTGACAGCTTGGAGGATTCCTTTGCCATTGATGTTAAAGGGGAAGTAGAGAAAGGGGGAGCATTATACATCCACAAATTATTTTATGTAGGGTTGTTGTCAATGACAAAGGGGGATATTGTCGGATTATTGTCATTGATGTCAAAGAGGACATCATGATGCTGCTTAAGGAGGATCAATTCAAAAGTTCTATGCACAATAGAATTAAATAAAAATGGGAAATATGAATTGTTCTTTCAGGTCAGAATTTATTCTCGAATAGGGCTGACCCAACTTCCCCTATATTGGCGCTCCATATCTGTGTGGGCTGACCTTATATAGTGTGTTGCTCCCATTTGGTGGAGTTAAAATTAAATAAATATATTCAATTTATCATTGGCCGACCCCTCGCTTTTGGTGCCTCTTTTAGGAAAAACTAAAATAAATTATTTGTTTCTAAATCTGGCCGACCTCCCTTGATAGGTCACACCCCTCTTGGGTGAAAAGGTGCATGTGTAGAGTATAAAAGAAGGTTGTTTTGATGATTGGATTGCAAGCTATTATGAATATCTTTCCTATTTGTAGCAGACTTAGCAGAATCAAATTAGACTTCAAGAGCAGATTTTAAGGAAGTTTATGAGCAGATTTTAAAGAAGCTCGTGAGGAGATCTTAAGGTGATTTGCAGCAGAATTAGAGAAGACATATAAGCTGTTTTGGAGCAGACCTTGAAGGCAGATTTATAACAGATTCTGAAAGCGATTGAAGGAAGATTTTGTGAAGGAGTATTAACAGATCTAACAGGAGAATTATTGCAGATTTGAGCAGACCTTTTTTAGGCGATTTTGTTGCAGATTTGATGCAGATCTTAAGGAGATTTATTCTTCAAAAAGTTTAAGATTTTGTTGTTCAATAGGCTGGTGCCTTTCCGTAGAAGAGATTGGTGTCTCTTGCTGGGTTAGCGCTCAGTTGTGGGGTTGGTGTTTCTAGTGGGTTGGTGCCTTTAAATTTAAGTGGAGATTGGCTACTAGTGAGTTGGTGCCTGCAAATATAAGCAGGGATTGCTGTGTCCAGTAGGTTGTTGCTTACAAAGTTGTAAGAGAAGTATTTTATACATCAGAAAAACTTGTCACGCTGGTTTTTTTCTGTAAAATGTTTCCACGAAAATTGCGTGTTCTTATGTTCCTAGTTGTTGATGTTTTGATGTTGATTTGCAAAAAGTTAAAGGATTGTTTTATACTGATTCACCCCCCCAATCTCAGTATAAGCTCGTGCTAATGCGTTTTGTAGAAAAACTTGGCAGCTGAGATTTTGATAACTCTCCAAACACTTTTGGCTCGCTATTCTGTGAGTACTTGCAGGTTTTTTAAACTATGCTTGAAGGAATTATAAACGGTTCTATCCCTTATGGAATTGTAAATGCAATTCTGCAAATAACATGCTGCTGCAAACTTCCTTTGTATCAAGAATATAGGAGGATGATGTCCCACAATGCAAACTTCCTTCCTAGGATTCTGAGACTAGCACAGAAATTTCAAACAGGAAGACTAAGCTCAATGTTCATTCTTCTTTTACACTAATTTCTAACAGGCTTTGCTTAATTATGGGTCAGCCTTTGAAAATGTCTGATATTGTATTGTAAATCTTGACTCCAAGTCTATCTTTTTTTCTTCTCATCTCTTCCTAGATTCATTGCTCCCCTACATAGTCCCCCAAATGTTTAGCCAACTGCAACTACATATAATCCACTTTCCCAGAAGGTGGGCTCTCATTTCAGGCTCTATTACAAGTCCTCTAATTCTGATACCCTATCTTCCACCACTTGGAAAGGCTCATCCATTCAAAATCCCTGAAAACCAGTGAACTATACAGCCATTCCTCTCTGAAACAACCATTCAACCTGCCCTGGCCTATATCAATGATACACTGGATGGACTCATGGAATTTGTTGAGATGCAACTGAAAACAGTACTATCTAAAAGAAGAAACTCCAAAATGCTGCTGCAATATTTGTGAAGTATCAGAGCGACAAGCCACCATCCCTTGTCTCAACAAAGAAGAGTTGGGCCTTGCTATACTGAGACACTGTTATCAAAGTGCCATAAACACAACTGAGACCACTGAAAGGTTTCCTGACTCAGAGAGGATCTGAAGAGAGAACACAATAGTCAACTGGCAACTGAATTCACAAATGCAAAAGACAACCCATATTTAGGAATTAACCTTGTAATGAGGTTGTTGGCCTGCAAATCAGTTCAATTCACCATTGAACAGCTAGGGTGAAGTTTAGATTGGTTTGGTTTGGAAATCCAAAGAACACCTATCTCTTGGTCCCAACAATGCAAAAATGGATCTGTACTCCCATTAGTATAACAAGTAGGTTGAAGCTGCTTCTCTTCTTTTTACTATAAAAAGCTATAGTAAACAGCTTTGTTTGCAGTTCATGTTTGTAATTGTTGTTGATAGGCTAAGTTTGAAACTCTAGGCTTTTTGTTTCACCCCTTGTTCGCATTTGTAATCATTTGCTACAGTCTTGGCGAGTTACTCACCAATTTGTGAGTTAGTAGGGTCTCGTGAGTGACTTGCCAGAAAACTTGCTGTTGAGTTTCAGGCAATTACTTGTAATATAACTCACTTGAAAACTACTGAGTTCTAGAAAGTCTGAAAGAAATGCACCTGCCAGTGAAAAAGAACACCATTGCAGAAAGCACTCAAGATCAAGCTTTTTTGGTTATTTTCTCCTTTATGCTTTTGTGCCTTCAACTCTTGGACAACATTGTATCAGTTTTTTAGTGATTTCAGTTCATTCCAAGTGATCATGGACTGATTAAACTGATTTTTATTTATCGATTGGATTTGAAAGGTATGTAACTCTTTATTTTTCATTTCTAAGGTCTTAATATCTCCCGCTTTTATTTATTTCTGAACTAATGTTTATTATATTCAAAAGCTTTCTTTTCCTGTTTTCTAGGGTTTCAATTTTCTGACTTTGCAGATAGAGATATGAGTAGTGGCAAGGCTAGGTCTCTGCTCAGAGGCATTGCATTCCAGATAGAGAGATAGGAATGGTGGTGTGCAATTGTTGTCTATTGATTATAAGAAGAGGCATCAATTGTCTCAAAATCACCTTGCACGATTTGCTAGCTGAAATGTGCAATTGTATGATTTAGCGAAAAATTGAGATCACATGAGAGGTGATGGCTCTCTTTGTTTCATATATAAGACAAGCACTACGAAGAATTCTGTACATTGTGATCATCTTAATAATTTTAATAAATATGGTCATGAAGAATCCTCATGTTAAAAATTGTAGCTTGAAAGGAACCCTCGAAAATAAAGTAAGAATGGTAAAAAAATTGCTAATCTATTGCTTGAAAAGGATAGAATAATTGATTGTATTTCAAAATCGGAGTCCAAGCTTTCTTGCACTACTAATAAAATCGGTTTTGTCAAAGGAAACATTCTTTAATATTAATGTTCATTGTTAAGGTTGATGCACCTTTTGATTCTTGTTCTCAAATTAACTTGATTTGCCAAAATTTAGTTGAAAAAATTGGTCTTGTAACTTATCAAAACCAAGTCATATGGGTTGGTTGGATCAAAGAAGGTTCTCATGTGTTAGTCAATGAGCACTATAGAATGAAGTTTTTTGTTGGCTCCAAGTTTGTTGGTGAAGTGGTTGTAGATGTTTCTCCTTCAGATGTATGTGGTGTTGTTCTTGGTAGACCCTACATTTGTGACTAGAAGGCAATATTCTATAGGAGAGCAAACAAAAACTACTTTATCACATCAAGGGTGTAAAGAGCTTCATTTTGCATGCTTATAGAGGCAAAGAAAGAGTAGTCTAAAGAGGTCCCAAATCTTCTTGCGAAAATGTTGAGGGGAAACATGAAGATAATCCCCTTGTAAAGAAACAATGTCGACCAAGTTCTCCATGTTTAACAATTTTGTCATCACATTACACAGATAGTTGAAGATAAAGATTTTCCAAGTTCTGGTTAATATTTTTGTTGTGGTGCAAGGCAAGGTGGTAGTTGAGGGGCTCATTCCCGCTCTCTTGTGGAGTCTCTATGATCCATAAAGGATCTTGGTTTTCTATACGAGGAAGTGAGGACTTTTGTTGAAAGTCCAAAAATAGGTCTTCAATGGCATCAATTTCTAAATATTAATGCATATTTGGATTCCTTTTTAAAAAGTATGCAATTTAATAAAAAGATGCCTTGTTCTGACCTCATATGCAGAAGTTATTGGTTTTGAAAGTTGGAGGATTTTTAGAAAAGACTATTAAGAATTCTTTGAGGCTTTTATGAATTTGTTGGTTGCAAATTTGTTGGGGCCATCGCAAAATCGCTGAGGCTATTACAAAGTTGTTAGTTTGTTGTAATAGGTATTTTCATCATGCTTTAGTTTAGTGTCTTGTGAGGTTTTAGTTTTGATGTATATCCATTTTTCTTGGTCTTTTCAACTTCCTCTTGTATGTAAGGCTCTATCTAAGCCAATTATAGCTTTAATTAAGTACCATTTTGCAAGATTTCTATGTTTGAAAGTGACAAGAAGAGCTATAGGAGGGGGGTGGGTTGTTGTAATGTCCCCACTTTGAAATAGAATTTAATAATAAATAATAATAAAATTAAAATATTAAAAATTAAAATAAAAATATAAAAGAATATAATTAAAATTTAATTGAGTTAATGAATGATCAAAAGACATAAAATGAAAAGTTCTAACTCCCTCAAACATGAGATATAAAAGGGAGAAGAGAATCAGAAATGCAGATTTGATTTAAATAAGAAGTGTAGATCTGATAGTGAAAGGTTGTGTGTCGCTTTCAAAGGGCAGAAATGATGAAGAGTTGCACTCTTTCAAAGGGTGCTAATGGTGAAAGGGTGTGTCTCTTGCCAAAGGAAATACATTATGAAGAGGTGTGACCTCTCCCTCAAATTGAGAGATATAAAGGAAAGGAATCAAAAGCCTCCAATGATGGCACCATCGATCAGATCAGATCATAACTGTTATTAAGTTACAGGAAATAACATCCTTGTTCTTGGTGGTATGCATGGGGATTATAGAAAAGAAAGGAAGAAGCATACACAGCAGCGATTATCGAATAACAGGAGAAATGTAAATAACAACCTTCAGATTGAGGCACACTCTGCATGTTTTATTTTATTTTTTCATATCTAGCCATTTCTTGATGTTGGATTTTGATCTTTATCTTCCGACAGAAATTCTGTTTGTTTCTAAAACATTTGAAATAATGGCACATAAAAATAGTTTGGTTTTATTTCTTTTGCTCTTCTAGAATCTGCTGTACCTTATTGCACGTACTTTAGATTTTTTTACAGCTATATATCAATAGCATGTAGTATCTGGGAGCTGATCGAGCTATCTACTTGTAGCTTGTTTAATACTGGGGATGGTTTTATTGCATGTATGTAAATTCTTTTTTTAGTGGAATATCAATTCTACAATCTGATGTCATATGCCAAAAATTAATTGTAATAGCACATGGTAAATTGTATAATAATCAAAAGTTATTGGTTCACTTTAAATAGCTTTCTCTTGACATGCTTGTAGAGCCCATAAATTCTGATGTAAATAAATGCTAACTGTCACCTATTGTCATTATGATTTTTTACAGACTTGAATTCAAGTTCAAGACAGATACGAACCTTTATGATTTGGCAAAAGCTAAGACAACTGTTTCTGCATTGGAGGTTTGTCGAATGTCTGCAGTGCTTAATTCTTCCTACCATGCTTTTTCTTGTTTGATTATAACCTTTTATTTACTTCTGGCAGTTTTGATGTGACTTTAAAACTGGGACCTATAAGCCATGCCTGTTAAGAATGAAATAGAACAGAAGGAAATATCAGAAATACAAAACATTCAAGATTATCTTGCTTCTATGTATATGGCCTGGGTAAAATGGCTTTTCGTAGAGATTAAAAAGATTTTTATATTTGGGGAGGACTCATTCTTTCCTATACTTTTTGCATGAGTGATTCAATTGTTCATTTTACATTTGTGGCCTTTATGCTTATAAATTGTTACTGTGCTAAACTATGTTACTTGTGTGTAACTACCCCTTGGTCTCCTATCCCAAACCCCATGCCATGTTTATACTCACTTTATGTGTTTTTGTTTTGAGTTTTAAGTGTTTTTTTTTTGGTTTCTCATTTAGCTGCCGCAGCTGAGTCTTGCCAGCAGGACTCATCGGGTTTGGCAAGTTTGGACGACTTGGCAAGCCTCTAGGACTTGTGTGAGACTCAGGTCTCAAGTACCCAAGATTCTTTTCACTTGGCTCAGTGTTAGGGGTAAATAACGTATGTTAGTAAGAATAATATCTATAAGTGTGTTATGTTGTGTTATGTTTATGTTTGTCGCCGAGAGGTTCCCGTCGGGTAGTTGGGAGTTGGTAACGGTTGGCAACTTGACCAATCGTTGGGTCTTTATATTGTTTGGTTGGAACCTCGGCAGGGGAGATTAGGTAAGGACAATTCTGGACATTGGAATAAAGATATAACTTTCTGGTCTAATTATTATCATTTGTCATTTATGTTATGATGTACAATTGTTCTGTTCCATGAATACTTGGTACGTGCAGGAGATACTGTGTTATCTGATTATTCACCAACTATACATTTAGGACTAAACATTTTGGCATCATTGCCTGAACGAACCTAGAGATAACTATGGCGGCAGGCGGAAGCAATTAATGGGCCGACCATTTAACCAACAATTAATTGTCGTGGACAGCGACACGCATGAAGAGAGTACCGCGGAAGAGGAACGAGAGGATCAGTTGACGATAGACTTGGTGGAGTTGTGGGACGTGTCACTCACGCAGTACGTGCAGCGAGAGGCTCGGGAGAGATCCGTCTCGGAAGGCACGGTACGTGGTGAACTCACCGTCAGCACCCCCGTCTTTGACCTACTCAGGAGTATTCCAAGGTTACTCGCCATAAATTTGATTGCACTCCAAGACCAAAGGGAGGAAACGGCAAAGGAAATTCGGCGGCAATAAGTTCTCTGACGGTACGAGGAATGGAGTCGTAGGGAGGAAGAGGAGAGGGAGGCAAGTCGGCGCCGTACCTTTGGCACTTGATGCCCCTACGGCTGAACAAAGACAAACGTACCACTGCTACCGAAGGAGTAGACGAGGGAACTATACGAAGATCTCTCCGCATAAAAGAACAGGCTGACAGGAGATGGTGACTAAGGGAGGTTGCCGACTCAAGGAGTTCGGAGAAACACAACAGAAGTCGGAGTGTGAGTCGGAGTCATAGTCGGGAGAGGCAAAAACCATGTACGTGGAAGGAGTTGGCCGAGGTCGCTAGGAACCTGCCACTTTCAGACGTAGTGGAAGAAGATCTCATCGACCAAGCCCCACACTCGACGTCAAGTGAAGAAGACTCCAAAGCCGAATCACAAAGCACCCAATCGGAATTTTCCAAACAAGGAGAGGAGGCGGTACGAGACCTGCACGAGGAAATCGCCACTATTTTTGAAGCAACGTTGTCTGGCATTAAAAATTTGTCCTTGTCAGAGGGCATCAAATTAGGAAGGTCAGATCTGGAAACCCTGGGAAGGAGGGACTATAGAAGCGAAGGTGACCAAAGCTCGGTTGACAGTATGGTACCTTCCCGACATATAGCCAATTCTAGGCACTGCATAAAACCATACAGAAAATGGCACACACTCCGGAGAAGCAGAAACTCCCAAAATTCATGGGCGACGGGTCAAAGGACCTCGTACGGCATTGCAAGACATGCGTCACCATCTGGGAAGCAAATGGCCAGGACGATTGGGACTACTGGGTGAAAGCATTTCCGGCCACTCTGTGAGGAATAGCTATTGACTAGTACACAGACCTCGATGCTCAACATAAAACGTCCTGGAGCAATCTGAAGAAGGCCTTCGAGGAAGAATTTAGACTCCTACGGGATGACAACGAAATTGTGGCAGAAATTTACAACACCAAACAAGGAAAAAACGAAAGTGTGCGCGCATATAATAGAAGGCTGAGGGAACTACTTAACAAAATGGAGAACCATCCGGTGGATGGCCTCAAGAAGCGGTGGTTCGTGGAAGGATTGGTACCATCCCTAAGAAGGACGATGAAAGTGGTCCCTCCGCCATCGTACGACGAAGCATACAACCGCGCCATGGATATTGAAAGTGAAAACAAGACATCCCGGGGGAAGCGACGGGCTAGCGATGGTGACAGCATGAACGAAGATAGCGATGGGGGATCCAAAACCATGCAAGCACTCCAGAAGGATATGATGAGGATGATGGAGTTAAAAGGTGACAAGGAAAGTGGTAGGGAAGGAAAAGAACCATGGTGTACTGACTGCAAGACTGAAGGACACACTAAAGGAAGTTGTCCCTACAAAGTTTTTTGTGACATCTGCCAAGTAATGGGACATTCCACTAAGGAATGCCCGTACAACTTGAAAGCACGGAGCACATAAGTGCTCTACGCCCAACCCGACCAAGCCACACCGCCGACGACACTGCCGAAGCCAACAACAAACTTTGATGCCTCACTTGGAGGGTACGGAAACAATTGGCGGGGAAACAATAGATCCAATAATAACACACCAAGGAGCAGAATTCAATACCACGGGAAGGGGCGACCCATGATTCAATGCAAAAAGTGCAACGAATGGGGTCACTTTGCCCGAGAATGCCAAAATGGAGGTGATGCAGGAAGTTTGCTGTGCAGATGGTGCGGTCCAGGAAATCGCAAGGACATAGATTGTCCAAAGCAAAAAGGGGTGAACATGCTCAACGTGGAGGGATCAGGAGAAGACGTACTGGCAATCACAAGGTTGCAAAACAAGAAAGCCATGTACCCTGACCCTCGCACAGAAAAAGAAAGGCTCCGGGTTGCTAGGGCGGGTATCTAGCGGGCAATGGCTGGAGAGCGGAGGGCCTCGCACTTGGCTACCGATGCACCAGTCCGGTCGGAACCGGAGAAAACTATCATCAAGCAGATGTTACAAACCACAATACCCGTACGGGTGTCTGACCTTCTGCAAACCATGCCACAGTTAAGGATGGCTCTGACAAATATAACCCGGGACACTACCCTTAGTCAGGAACACCAAACAATGGCGGAACCATGTAGTACGAATTTGGTGAAGGAATCTGGTACAGATGCCACGAATCCTATGCTACTCATGGTGGGCGTCAGACGGAAACCAGCAGTAGTAGAGATGGATATAATGAGACAAAAGCTTACAAACACCATTGTTGATGGTGGGTCTGGAGTCAACGTACTACCGAAGGAAACTTGGCGAAGCCTCGGCAAGCCTACACTCTGGCCACCAACCTTCCACGTAGTTGGTGCGGATCAACACGATATCAAACCCCTCAGTACCCTCATGGCACAAAAGGTGGTAATTGGGACCAATTCCTTCTGGATTTTGTAGTCATTCCGTTGGAAAGGAAAGCGTACGACGCTCTTCTAGGAAGGGGGTGGCTGATCATGGCCAAAGCTAATCATAACTGGAAAAGGAATATGCTCTCAATCGATAGTGACTGTCATAAGTATGTTATTGATCTAAGGAACCAGTCTGTTAGCAAAGAGCTCGCATCATTGGACTCCGACTTAGAAGATTCAAATAGATGGGAGTGGGGTTCTAAGGGAGACAGAGGAGGGAAAGAACCCGACGAGCAAGGAGTGTTGGAACTGGACGGATGTTCCGAGGATGGAACCAGTTCACTGGCGGGACTTCTTCATTGGCAAATGGAGGACTATGAGGTCTTCCACCTGGAGTGTCACATGCTTCAAATATGTGAGATAGGAGAATCAAGCGGCGGGATGGAAGAACAATCCTTTCCCTCGGAGTACGGTAGATACCAAGAGGCAATGGCACGGATGGACGACACACCAGCCCACCAGTTTGAACAGGATAAACCCATCAAGTACAAGGAACAGGGTGTGGAGAAGGTTAATCTGGGCAATGAGGCAGAACCATAGGTGATACTTGTAGGAGATGATTGGAACCCCGTGATAAAGGCATCAGCCTTCAAGATATTTCTGGAATATAAAGATGTCTTTGCCTGGACCTACAAGGACTTGAAGGGGGTACCGCCGGAGCTACGTGTGCATCGCATAACCCTCGTACCAAGAGCCCAACCGATACGAAGGAGGCCGTACAGGATGAACAAAAATTACGCAGCCAAAGTAAATGAGGAGATCAATAAAATGTTAGAAGCAGAAATACCGTACATTGTACGATCAACAAGTACGATCGAAACACAGGCGTGGACCACCATTCCATACGACAAGGCGAGGAGTTCGTACGGCGTATGACAAAGCACCATTCCGTACGACACACGACAGAGCATCACCCTGTAAGGTGTACCTCACCCGTACGTCGTACCTCATCCAACCATTCCGTATGGTTTAGTCCGTTCATTTGATCCATACATTGTACGTCATAAACTACATAGAGAAAAGGGTATGGTGTACGATGAAATCGTACGACAGATATGGCACAAGAGACATCGTACGACATGCATGAAAGTCGTACGGACATCGTACATGAGGCATCATACGGTATATAGGGATGCAATCATGGAGAGGTCGTTCGACCACGCTACAGGTACGACAACCAAAGGCGGAGGCCGTACGACAACCAAGAGAAATCCGTATGGACCACATGAGAAATACCGTACTGTCAAGGAAGCAATATATCAAAAACTTGAAGGCATCAGCTTTGAGTTGGATGAAGGGAGTCTCAAGCCACACACCTATGCATTGTACAACCAAGAGAGAAGCAAGTCTATACGAAAGAACAAGTCAAAAAACACAATTCCCGTACAGGAGAATGCACCTTGATCAGAATTTTGACTTCTTTGGCCTTGTTCTTGACGTCTTAGAAAAGCAGAAAATTGATGCACGCCATGGAGTTTCATGTGGGTTTGAAGGTTGTAATTTGGTGTTGGGAGCGTGCCCCTTGACCCCGTTGGGGGCGTTGCCCCCAAACCCCCGCAAGGGGTGCTGCCCCCAAACCCCGTTGGGGGTGTTGCCCCAAACCCCCATTTGATTTGGCAGGTACACTACACAGTGCAACCGACAAGAAAAAGGAGGAAACTGGACACATCCATGGAGATTGAAGAGTTTAGCAGCGCAGAGGATTCAGAGGAGGTGGAAGAGACGGAAGAGCAGGAAAGTGGTGATGAGGGGTTCCATCTGTTAGGACACACAGCTGTGGAGGAGGAAGAAGAAACAGAGTCGTGGCAGCAGGCAGAAGAGGAAGAGGAGGAGCAACAGGGAGGATTGTGGGCTCAATGGAAAAGTACGATGGTAAAATTCACACCCTCGAAATTATCTTCAGCACACTTGGTACTACAGGAAGGACTTATGGTGGTCAACCCTGTAGAGGACGTACGACCAGTAGGGGTGTTGTTCCGGAAAATCAATGAAGGGGAACCACCAGCGCAGCGGCGGGTATCATTACCACAGAAACCAGTACTTGCGTCAGAAACCACGGAGGGTACCAGTACGGTAGACCAGACAGTGGCAGGGGAGGTCGTACCAAGAAAAGACATAATGGCCGAGCAAGGAATTGGTACGACATATCCAGGTTTTGGTACGGAAGACATTGGTACGGTACCAGTAAGTACTGGGACAACATCAACATGTACTGGTACGACATAAACTGGTACGGTGCCAACAAGAACTGGTACGGTGCCAACAAGAACTGGTACAGTGCCAGCAGGAACTAGTACTGTGCTAGCAGAAACCGGTATGGTACCAGTAGAAACCGGTACGGTACCAGCAAAAACCGGTACGGGACCAACTGAAACTGGTACGGATGACTTGGAGGCATTAGCAGCCCAAGTGGCAAAGCTCACCTTACAGCTGGAACAAAAAGATAAAAAGCTATTGGAAGTTGCTCACATGGTAAAGAAATTATGGGAACGGTAGCTGCTGGCAGGAAAGAACCTGAAACTTCAGGCCGGACAGCAACCTCCTCCTGTGGCCACTATAGGGACGCCTCCTCCCTCTTCTCGGTCTTAGCTATGTTTTATATAATTTAGTTTCTCTTGTCCGAGTCGTCTGGAAGACGACTACGTTTTTGGGGGGGCTAATGTTAGGGGTAAATAACGTAGTTAGTAAGAATAATATTTATAAGTGTGTTATGTTGTGTTAAATGTTTATGTTTGTTGCCGAGAGGTTCCCGTCGGGTAGTTGGGAGTTGGTAATGGTTGGCAACTTGACCAACCGTCGGGTCTTTATATTGTTTGGTTGGAACCTCGATAGGGGAGATTAGGTAGGGACAATTCTGGACATTGGAATAAAGATATAACTTTCTGGTCTAATTATTATCATTTGTCATTTATGTTATGATGTACAATTATTCTGTTCCATGAATACTTGGTACGTGTAGGAGATACTGTGTTATCTGATTATTCACTAACTATACATTTAGAATTAAACACTCACCTTAGGACTCGCCAAGTCTGGGTGAGTCCTATAACTTTCAAACCAGCCACTCTTGCATAAGAGTATATAGAAAATGTATATCTACTCACCTTGATGATGATCAAAAGATACCTCAAGATAAATTATCAAAGAGTGCTGAATATGTTTGAAATTAGAACAAGTTTTCCAAGTTTTGAGCACAAAATTCAATATTTATTGTATTTCCAAATGTCAAAAACCATCATGCAAAAGGTTGGGATCAATGCATATGCCATATTGGGTTTTGACTAGAAAATAACCATTGAGTGATGGACAAATTTGAGTCCATTAAACTATCAGATTGATTTTCATTCCATCTTTGCCCGTGCACCTAAAGATTGAGCTCTGCTATCCCTTGATCCATACAATTATTCCACGATGATAACTAAAAGTGTTTGTTCCCTAACATAAAGTGGCTCTATCTTCTCCGCCTTTCTTTGGGAAAGGTGGTTGAGTGGCCTTGACCATAAGGATTGCGGGTGAGCTAAAGGGAGGATTTGTAGAATTGCCTATCAATTTTTTTGGGAAAATGATTTTATTCATTATTTTGGGTTATTGACATTTAGTCCATAGATATGTTGTATCATTACACTGAGGTGAACCTGTACTAGTTGGAAGTTTGTTAACATATACAATGTATGCTCACCGAAAGATTCATATTGTCATGACTCTATAATGCTTTTGAATGAATACTTCTTGGTTTTCTTTAATTCTTATTTTTTGGTATTTGTTTGTTTTAAATTTTCTTTCATAAATAAGGTAAGCTGTCCTATTAAGTATATATTTCATTTCAATCTTGCTTTTTTTGTGCAATTCACTCCCTAAATATTTGAAAGGTCATTTCTGTCATGATGATGTGTTATTTTCTAAATCTTTATTTGTTGTGTTATAAAGGTTAGCTCTGATGGTAAACAATTTGTAACCACCTCACCTGATCGAAGGGTGAGAGTGTTTTGGTTTTTGAGTGGAAAATTACGCCGAACGTATGATGAGTCCCTTGAGGTATTGACCTTGTTTTGAGCATTTGATCTCATGTAACATGAGATGTGTCTGCTGTTTTTGAAGAGAGGTTTTAATTGGTTTTATTTAATTTTTTTCCAGGTTGCTCAAGATTTACAAAGAAGTGATGCACCATTGTATCGCTTGGATGCAATAGATTTTGGACGACGAATGGCCGTAGAAAAGGAGATAGAAAAAACAGAAAATGTACCACAACCAAATGCAGTTTTCGATGAAAGTTGCAATTTTCTGCTTTATGCAACCCTTTTAGGTATAAAGGTAAACCAATGTGACTATCTTTTTCTTCTTTGCTTTCTATGTAGTTCAAGTATGATTTAATTTTTTCCCTATGAGATTTATGAACTTTCAAACAATGAGCAAAGACAACATTATAAGGAAGCATTTTGAGTCTCAGATAATGTTACTCAACAGCATAGTTACTAGTTTTGGAAAACTGATGTATAGATATGCAGAAATGATTAAGAGAGTTTTGAAATTCAATAATATCAATATATAGAGTAATATGCATCTGGTCCAAAAAATCTGGACTGAACTGGACAGCTTGCATGTCCCAAAACATCTGGATGAAACTGGATTTGTTAATTATGCTCAATAGTTGTGCTCTTTTCTTTTATACATTTGTAGTTTGGCATTGTTACATCATAGCTTTCTGCTTTGCAGTTTGTATATATATAATCGTCATAGGTTTTAAAAAGACTACATTTGGCATAAAAATTATAGTTTTATACTTTCCAGGTGCTGGATACTCTGTACATTGGGTGTCTGAAAAATAAAATGAGGCATGAGGGATGGGTAAAATGATTGGGCAAGAAAAAATAAGATTATGTTACCTAACAATTTTGGTTTGGTAAATTTTTTACTTAGTCCGTAGTCCATAGACCATGAATATTTCCAAAATGGAATTGTCAATTCACCAATTGATGTGACAACTATTTTTTTGGTAGATAAAAGAAGTATTGGAGCTATGCTTGTCTGTTATTGAGGTAGCTGAAAGAAGTATTGGAGCTATGTCTGTCTGTTATTGAGGTGGCTGAAAGAAGTATTATAGCTGTCTAATGTAGTATACCACAACCATTTTCTTAAATTGCCATTGTCATCAATCTCACAATTGTGGAATCATGCCAAGCTAGCAAGCTTGATGACATGCCTCTTTAATGGTGCTATGACGTTTCCCTTGTTTATACCAATTTTGATATGGAATTCATGATCTCTTCCTTTAGGCCACCATAGGACATCCTAACCCACCATATTGAAAAATTGATTGCTGAAAATTATTGGATCAATTATTCAACGATATACAACCATATATAAAGAGTTTACAAGACGACGTTCTAAATTAAGAACTAGTCCTTTTAAGTGAAAACTAAAAAGCTAAAAGCTTAAAAAACTAACTAATAAAAAGCTAACTATGCATCTTTAATAAAGAATTAATAGTTACACTTACAAGACTAAACAAACTAAATAAGTCGACTATAAAGCTAAATAGCTAAATAAGTCGACAACTAAGATGACCACTAAGAATTGAAGATGACCATTATAAAATTAGATATTAATATTATTTTAATACCCTCCCTAATGGTCATCTTACTCAATACCCTACAGAAGACACTACAGGGGTTTTGATCACAAATGCAAAGAACAGTCCACTCTCTTGCTACAGAGACCCTCCCAGGATCTATAGAATGTAAATGACGAAGAGTACCAAAAGCCATCCAAGTTGATGTAGCCCTCACACGCGAATTAGAGATTTGGCACACACGAATTACCGAAGCCTGAAACCATGATTTTGAGGAAAAATCGACAAACCCTTTTGTAGAAGAGTACTGAGTACTATTTGCTCCAGCAACTCCAAAACAAACTGCAAGATACCACAGTTGCAAATGTTTGCCTTGACAACTCCAGGTGCGACCCAAACTTGACTGTAACAAAAAGCACAATTTTTGTGGAAATAACTGTCAAACTTTGAAACAAGAACCCTCCAAAAGAGAATTCATGATTTTTGAGGAGAAAATCGAAAAACCAAGAAATATGAGGTTACCAAACATCGCTTTTGTGGAAAAAATGGTAAAAGCTAGATAACCAAAATCCTACGCAAACTTTGTGGATTACAAATGATAATTTTTAAAGAAAAATTATAAACCTTGCAAACAATTTTTGAGGAAAAAATGGTGAAAACCCTGAAATGTTGCATGGCAAAACACCAAACATCGTGCGGCAAAAGACTGATTTCCGAGGAAAAAATCAAGCAAAACCCTCCCATGATTTTTTGTGGAGAAAATCAGAAAACCGACAAACAATTTTTCAGGAAAAAATCGTGAAAACCCTAGGACTTGTAGGATGAGAGGCCTTGCCCAGAAAAAAAAAAATTGTGGAAAAAATTAATAAAATCCAGAAATAATTTTTATGGAAAAAATTATTAAAACCCAGATCAGAAAACCTGAAAATAATATTATAAAAACCGCAAAATCTCATGTGAACTTCACAAATTACAAAATCCCACGATTCTGAAAAATCTAGTCGCAGGAAATGCCCAAAAAATATAAGCGCGCTACTGAAAAATCTGCAGAAATTGCAAAAAAAGTCTAACAAAAACCCTTGCGAAATCAGATGCCCACTATCAAACCCATCACCAAAAAGAAACCATGATTACTGCTGCAGAAAAAAAACACAAAGGTCACGAAACATCTGCAACCGAAAATCCTTTGGCGCAGAGAACACAGAGACCGCATGGGTTAGAAGAGCCAGCGGAAAAAACGAAAAATCCTAGAAATCGCAAAAAATTCGTGCCAAAATGAAACCACGTGTTGGTGTTGGAAATAAGCCACACCTGGACCAACGATGGATTGGTCCAAGAGGGGCCAATAGCTCAGTGGTAGAGCACTCCAACAAAATATGGAAGGTCCTAGGTTCAAGTCCTAGCTGGTCCATGTCTCAACATGGTATCAGAGCCAAGTTCAGGCTAGGAGCCCCAAGCACACGAGAGGTGTGGCTTAAGGGGGGGTGTTGGTGTTGGAAATAAACCACACCCGGACCAACAATGGACTGGTCCAAGAGGGGCCAGTAGCTCAGTGGTAGAGCACTCCAGCAGCATATGCAAGGTCCTAGGTTCGAGTCCTAGCTGGTCCATGTCTCAACACCACGGGCCGTCATGAAATACGTCATAGAAAGGAGCAAAAAATTGCGCAACTTTAACCTTGCAGAGCGTAGAAAAAAAAAAAACCCCAACTCTTTTTTGGAAAATTTAGTTTGATAGTATTTGAGGCCTCTTGGAAATGGACAGACCCTCCTGGTGTAGTTGCCCCTCTTAGTGAATTAAAATAAATTTATTATCCTCAAATGTGGCCAACTCCTTTTAAAGGATTGCCTCTCTTGGGTGAAGAGACATGAGGGGGATATAAAAAGAAGATGAGTGGGGGAAAAAATAGCAAGGAAAAAATGTAATATCATTCCTATTCAAGCAGATTTTTGAAGAGAATATATGTGAAGAAGTTGAAAGAAGATTTTATTAAGGAGACTCAAATGATCGTTATGCATTGAAGAAGCCATATTCAAGAAGGTGAAAATTTTGTTCATTTGGAGGTTGGTACCTCTCAATAGAAGAGATTGGTGTCTTCAGTGGGTTGGTGCTTACAAAGATTTGAAAGAGAATATTATTTATGTGGCTGGATTTGGACAGTAAATCCAATTAGTCCTTCCTTGTGATTTTCTCCAGAAAGGGTTTCCACATAAATCTTGTGTTTACTAGTTGTTTGATCTTATGTGATTGTTTTATTATGGTTGTTGAATTTTAACAAGTTAAAGATTGTCTTATACTAATTCATCCCTGGACTGTTTAACCATTTGGGGGTTTGTCTAATAGTTTGTGTCTAAATCAGTGGTTTTGTTTGATGGGTTTTGTTCTCTCAGAGATTGGGTGGGTATAGAAAGAAAGGGCAATGCAATAAAAGATCGATAGCTTTTATTTCTTTTCAAGCTAGCATAATTTAAAGGATGGTTATCATTGTATGTACATCAATTGCATAAAACTTCTATACTAATCCAGGAAAATTAGAAAATTAGTTAACAGTTTTAGGAAAGTTGAATGATCAAATTTATGTTACAGATCAAACCTCGAACATCTTTGATTTGAATTTTATTCGTAGTGTCTTCTCTAGCTATTTAACTTTATTTTCTCATGTCTTCTAAGTGTCATTGATTTTATATCAACTCTTAAATGTTATTTTCTTACAATAATATCTCAAGTAGATATGTATTCTGAATGTCTTCGATTTTATATCAAGTTATCAAGTATTATGTGCTATTTCCTTACAAGAATATGTCGAATAGATATATCACAGATAACAGCAACAATGCATAGATAGGTGAAATGCTTTTCGATTGGTTCAAACAGTAGGTTAACAGGACTCCATACGACAGTTCTAGGCTCTGGAAATTCAATTCTCAAATCTGGCATATGTCAAGTCTAACTTTGTTGTTTCAGGTCCTAAACAACAAAATATTTAAAAATAGAATATCTTATAATGTGATGCTTCTTAGCATGAGATTGAACTGATGTCGGTTTGGGAGAGCAATTAAGCTTGCAGGCATGCTTTTCTCATGAATGATAATAATATTGATATTGACTGAATCCTTTCTTGTATTTTTTTTCTATTCTTGTATGTCTAGTTTAGATTATTATTTCATGAAATTTTCGGGCATCTTAATAGGTACATTTAAATTACAAGAAGGTGGTTGATTTTTTTACACTTACACAGAACACTAATTTAAGATAAAGTTCAGCTTTAGAGAAATGGTTTTGTCCAGCTAGTTTAGGCTAATTTAGACACTGAAGGACTTGGAATATTGGCTTACAGTCACTTCTAATTGGATCTTTTCAAGTTACGATAAGTCAGCCTCCTTGATTCTGTGTTTTGCAGTGACCATTGAATATAATGGTATTTTCAATTTATCATGGACTTCTGATGTGCCTTTGGTGATTGTGATAGCTGTATTGCATGCAAGTACAGTTCTACAATATTTCACTGGAATACAATACTCCCCTTATGGTAGATTTGATGCTTCCACTTTAAAGTTGATTTGCATATCCAATGTATCATATTCTAAATGAAACATTCTTTCCATCTGGATATTTATGTATATCAGGAACAGACACTTGAGCTAGCTTGCTGGTTGTGACTGCATACTACTTGTCAAGCGCTTTAATGAAATTTAGAGTGGCTATTGTGCCTTTGACATTAGCATAATACTGAACGACCTTCTGTATGTTTCATTGTAGTATGAATGCAATTTCAAAATCAGCATTTTTCATTTGAGCCACTTGTAAGAATTGAAATTGTTGTGGGCAGCACTTCTATGCTCTGAATTTTTTCTAGGAATTATAGAAAACAAGATTAAATAAGAATAAATGTTGTATGTTTGGCTCAACACACAAGGAAGGTAGAAATGAGAATCAAGTGATTAAGATAAGTTTTCGATAAGTAAGAGTCACGGAGAAATTTCACAGATATTCCAATAAGATGAACAATTACCCACTTGTCAATTTATCTGTGTTTGTTGTTCTGCAGCATATGTCTTACTATTGTTGCTAGCAGCACTTTACTAAACAAATCTCTCTTATGGGAATGTCTAATGCAATGGGCATCTTATATAGCCTGGCATCCATTTATTTATGAAGTTGATAAACATAGTCTCAACTTGCTTTCTCTGTTGGTATACTACCATCAATTTACGGTCAAACTGATAAATGCTTGTCTTAACTTGCTTTGTTTGTTAGCATATTAAATGAAGGTGTCCCTCATTGTCATGCTGTGTTCAGGAATGATTTTCTTTCATGAATCAAAAGAATGCTATTAAACAGTATTTGTGCTGCTATTTTGTGTTTAAAAGTGTGCATAAGGTTATTGATACTCTACTGAACATTGGCTTTAGTTTTAAATATTTTTTCATATGTTATGATTGCATGATTATGTTTTTAGATCAATATATTAAAATTATACCTTACCTCCTTTTCCTTCCAACTTTTGCAGGTTGTAAATCTACATACAAATAAAGTGGCAAGAATTCTTGGTAAGGTAGAAAATAATGAGAGATTCTTGCGAGTAGCCTTATACCAAGGTGGAAGTGGCAGCAAAAGAGTGAAAAGAATGCCAGCTGCTGCTGCAAATGTCATGGAAAATCGGGAACCGTTTGTAGATCCCACTATATTGTGTTGTGCATTCAAAAAGCATCGAATTTATTTATTCAGGTGTGCACTTGTTCTAAACAAGATCAAAATTAACAATTCATAAGGTGTGGTGGTAAATATAAGCATTTATATGCAGTCACTGTTTTTCTCAGTCGGAGGGAGCCAGAGGAACCTGAAGATGCTACAAAAGGAAGGGATGTGTTCAATGAAAAACCACCCCCTGAGGAACTCATGGCAGTGTCAGATATTGGCAAGGCTGTTACAACATCTCTACCTGACAACGTGGTAACATTTCTTTTAAGATCTAAAACGTTTTGCTACTCTAGTACTCGATCTTTTTGTTTGGACAGTTAAAATATTATATTGATGTGAATCTGATTATTATGGTATGATATTTTGTGCTGGATTAATTAGTGATAAAAGTTAAATAGTGTCATATTGTTCTGTATCCATTGATGGTGTTTCCGTTATGTGTTTCATAACTATCTTAAGTAGGGGAAGTTTGTGGGAAGTTATTCTTTACCATTAGGAGTACACAAGAACCTCCAAGGAATATGAGTAGGCTCCCCATGGGCCTATTCAAATTGTGGTGATAAAAAAAGTATGGACATTGTACCTCTCTCACTTGTCTGATTGCTTTCAAGGTCTTGTATATTGGCATATTGCTACTTCAGCAATAGTTCATTACATTCATTCACATAATTGTAGGTTCCGACTTCCATGTGATCATTTGTTCTCTTTGTGAGCACTTATAGATTAACTTAATGTGAGGAAAATTCATTGCAACTCCTTTAGGATCATGTGAGTTTATAGCATAGAAAAAATCATTCTCGGGAATAAATTGAAAAACCAAAGGACAATTTCTTTTTTTTGAAAAATTGTGATATATTGAGGAAAAGGTTGGAATTTGGGTTAGACTTTTCAAAGAACATAGAAAAGATAGTGTTAGGGTTAGGAATTTCAAAAAGAAAAAAAATACCATCATCAAAAGCTGACATAATATTGGATAAAATTGCAATTAAATTGGTATATGCGATTTTCAGCTACTAAATCGGTCAAAAACTTGTGACAAACTGGGAATAAATTGGCAAAAATATGGAATGAGCAATTTTATTTGAAAACGGCAAGTTTAGGCTATGAAAATGGTGAGGAGGGATAAACATTGTAGAAGACAAAATGTTGGCACGAGTTATCTAGATAAAGGCACATATGATACTGGTCAATACCCCCTTCCTCTTGTGAAGTCAAGATTTGAAAAAGTCGAATGCAAGAAATTTTTGTGTCACCTTAAGCAAGAACAGCAGCAAATTCTCGCAAATATTAGTTTGCGAGAGGTCCAAATTGCTGCTCTCAAGAATCCAAGTACTCTCTCAGTGAATGAAGATGAAGATCTTCCTTATGAGGAAGATTGTTCTCAGTATTACGAAGGAGATGATCAGTATGCTGCATCGAGATGTTACTTTGTGGGCGGAGAAGGTGAATACAATGAGTATGATGCAACTGATTTGGATTCTCAAGTTATGAATAGTGCTGATGAAGAACAGTATGAGTTGCATGCTCATAACATGGAATGCTCTAAGGAACTCACCCAATCATCCCTGTTTCAATGATATCACGTGAAGGTGGAATCTAGGTAGTACAATCCACTGTCGCTTTTGCTGTTATAGAAGATAAAATTACTCTATCCCTTATCATTCCCTTGTGTTGATTTGTTTTTTATGACACCTCGAACACATAATAAAATACTAAGTATTCTATCCTCTCTTGAACAAGGAAACCTCAAATGCTAAACAATGTGACTAAATAAGGCAATCCCAAGGTTTCTTTAGTCAGGTATTGACATGCGATTGGATAGTCTCAGTGAAATGATGCGATATTGCTGGTATCACTAAGGTACTTACACTTAGCTAGAACTAGAATACTAAACCTATTTGAAAATAAAAGACAAACGGATAAAGGTTTAGAGAAATCGAAGCTAACACCTAACAATGCAAGAAATGATTGCTGAATTAGTGAAACTAAACCAAGCTTTGATTTGCCATGAGGAAACAACTACACAAAGATGGTGCACTCTCCAAAGGGTACGCAAATGAAATTTCAAATCACGTATGGACCATGAACAATGAGCATAGAGAAATTGAAGTAAAGCTTTCAATATGAGTTCAGACTAACCATGCACTGCAATTTGCAATCAACAAATGCAAAATGGTATGAACATATAGGTTTCACCATTAATCAACAATAAGTTCTAAGTTCTTTCATTCAACTAATCAACTCCATGTAAACAAATCTAAAACTTGAGAAGTAGAAACCATGCAACATGTGGAAACTCATACAAAAATCCCCCATATCTTCATTGAAAATCATGTATTTATTTCGGCATAGTCTTGGCAACAATTTCTGATTTCCTACTACTACTTCTAACTCCTACTCTCTATTATTAACCCTTACAAATGAGAAGGCAAAGCTTTAAATAGAGCTTGAATTACAAATGAGGGGCTCAAATTGATTTGAAATCAATGGCCAAGATAATTCTATGAAACCCTATTTGGGGTAGTTACAACAACCACCTCACATTTAATGCCATCCGATGAGAAAATTACAAGTTTTGAATGCGCATCCTTTTAGGAAAAGGACCAATGAGAAAATTGATTGTTACATTGAATTTACTGCCTTCTAGCTATCCACTTGTTCTTCTTGGGATGAGTCAAGTTCAATGCACTTGGACATGTTGACTTGTCATAACTTGATTGGTGGAGGATGATTAGGCTCCAGATCAACATGTGCATCTTGCAATGTTTTCCTTTGTTCACTTAGCTTTTTCTTTCAATTTGGATCATAAGGAAATCTTTGCATCTCCAACAATATCTCTTGATACTCAACATTTCTAACCTTGATTAACTCTTCTGAAACTCTTTTTGTTCTGTTATCATTGATGGACCACAAGCAGAGGCAAGGTGAACAACTTCATGGAGCCAAAAAACAAGGAGAACATAGACACAAAAAAATTTGAGATGTCAACAATCCCCACATGTGAAGTAGGATGTTTAAATAGGACACCAAACAGGCATTACAGGATGACATTTATATTTCATCTTTCCTTGAGCTCATTAAGAGTAGAAGAGAAAGATATAAGAATTATTATTACATTTCATGTGACCATCATAGTCAATAATTAAGTCATAGTCATATCCTTGATAATGTGGTTACTTAAGAATTTTATTTTGTAATCATAGCCAATCCATGACTCCACATGTGAGCTGGTTGTTTGGAAACAAGTCAGCAAACAGTTACAACAGGCTGAAACATTTAGTCCAAAAATGTGATATAATATATCATCTTTACTTGGGTGCATTAATAGCAGATGAAGAGCAAGATATGATATTTATTATAATGACATTTCCATATTCAATTTAGTCAATAAATGTCAGAGTCATATACTTATTGGCTTCAGAGTTAGGTTTAGTAATCGGAACTTCTGCTAATAATTGAATTTAGATAGAATTTCCATTTTAATCTTTGCAGGGAAAAAGTATTAAGCATATCTTTTATTGGCAAGAATCTGGGAACTTTGAGTAACCAATTACTAAATGCCCAGAAATGTTATTAACTTTCATTGGCAGAATATAATCTTATCTTCAAACAAGGAAATCATGTATCATTGTTCTAGTTGTGGAATCTTTATGTAAATAGTGTTACACACATCCCAGAATAATGGAAATCAAAATTTTCAGTTCTCATTTCTCCGTGATTTCGTCTGGATAGGTCTGTATGATATATTTATCATTGGTCATGTTACTGGTTAAATTTGATTTTATCGATTTATTCTGATGTTTTTGATAGTGTTGTGCTAATGAGGAGCCTATAAATGCTGTGTTAAAAGGTACAATTTTAGACCCAAATGTGGGAAAATACAAACAGAATAAAGATCTCACTTCTTTTGACAATCATTCCTAGAACCGAGTCAATTGGAGTATTGTCTTTCTTAGTGCTGCTAGGAGACAGCTTTGTATCAATTAAAAGACCACATAGCCTCAGTGTCGCTGATTCTGTGAGTTGGATTCAGTGTCTCCTAGAACAAGAAACGTTGGAAAAATTAGTTGAAATCTTGTGTGAATAGTCAAGTATATGATTTGAACATTCCAGAGCATCTTTGCACCACTGCTATCTCAGTTACTGTGGTGAATTCCATACTGAATTTTAATTAAGTTTCTGACAACATTACAAAACAAGAAATAGAAGATGTAAATTGGTAAATCATATAATCAAGGATGTTGAAGAGCAATGGTAATGAATTGAAGAAGATGAGAGATTATGATGCATCTTTCACATTTTCTTGCCAAAAGATCCATTCAATTAGAGGACCAATCTTGTGTCTAAAATAGATGTTTCAAGGATGGAAAGCCCTAGAAAAGCAAGATCATGTTTATCTAGACAACCTGTTTTCTGAAGGAGAGATGAAGGAGAGTCGAGCCCACTAACCAAGAGAGTCTGATGAATATCTGAGTCCACCTATTGCTAGATGGGAAGTTAGATGATGGAACTTGGTATTATCTGATGACTATGTTGCATGAAAACAAATGTGTGAACTGATGAGTGTATACTACACACTATGAATATTACAGATTTTAAGAATATCATAGATATGTCACCCCACATAAAATATACATGCCATTAATACAATTTGAGAAGTGACTGAAAAGACAGATTTTTACCTTAACTATAATCTAATTAAGCATTTTCGAAGCTCTCTTTAAAAGTCCAAAGAGAACCAGCTTATTCACCGCTTCTTAGGCTATAACACAGTCACTTTTAAACTGCAAAATATCAGCATGGAGATGCAGTCATTTATTCTAAATTTGAAATGCAAGAACAGAAACACATTCATGTCAACTAATTCTTCTTGATGCTTTGAAGGCTATCTGAACGGAGTAATCAAATTTCCTCCTTTAATTCTTCTGTATCTATTAATATAAGAAATAAAAAACATTGATGGAGATCCACTTTCGAATCCCCAAAGTGACATCTTATGTAGAAATTCCAAATGGTGGCTCTTGGATTTGCATTGTGGCTTATTGGTTGAATAAAGTTGATTAAGTGGTCCTAAATAGATTATGTTGAAGGGGAGATCTCCCTTGTGACCTCCACTGGTGTTGGGCCAGTCTAAATAATATTGTAATCCCTCCTTACCCATCAAAAATAAAAATATAGAAAACATCTGATCATGTCATTCATTCTGACATGCATATCAACCACTATAAAGTTTTTGGGATTTATCTTTGAAATTTTCAAGAATTCCATTTCTTTTTGCACTTTACTGACTCTACTATGTAAAGGCAGATTTAGAAAGTAGTAGAGAGAACTCAATTCAATTTTGATATGATTAAAGCTTTAAATTATATAAATTAGTTATCATATTGGATGTATAGCTTTTCATGCTGAGCAGCCTCTGTAGAGCTTTTCATGCTGGAAAATTTCTTTTATTTTGATGTGTTTCTTATGCAGATTTTATAGTTGATGAATATTCTTTTTACTTGAATAAAATATCTGACGCCTTCGATTATATTGATACAATGATAGATAATGCATTCCACTCTGGGAGATATACACCTGCGGCTGTATCCAGAAGAGTGCCCTAAGACGGTTGAGAACTTCACCACACATTGCAGAAATGGGTATTATGACAATCTGATTTTCCATCGAGTTATCAAAGGCTTTATGATCCAAACAGGTGATCCTCTTGGAGATGGTACAGGTGGTCAGTCCATCTGGGGAAGTGAGTTTGAGGATGAATTTCACAAAAGGTAATGACAACGTGTTTCATTTCTATTCAAGGATATTTGCATGGAATTTGGCTCCTCTAAAATTGTTGAAACTTCCTTTGAAGAAAACAGTTGATTTTTTTAACTATAATTTGACCACTGATTCTAAACTATAATTATTGTTGCATAGGAATACTGGATATCCTAATGCAAAGCAGAAACCTGTACCGTTCCTGCTTATATACAGGAGTATCAATCCAACCATTATAGCTTAGGAACCACACATAAGAGCTTAAGTGTCACATCATGCATTCTTAAGGCCTGCAATAAACATTCTCTATCTGACACCATAGAGATCTGAGCCTCAATACAACTTCACTAAAGATTATAAGGTCCATTCTCTTTTTGAAAATAAACACAAACTTTTACAGTAACTATTTTGGTATCTTTTAAAGTTTGAAGGCTGAATTTCCTTGGAACTGCAAATATGTCTTTTGTCAACCTGTTAGATATATGCAATACTGTAAAACAGTATAACTGATGTAGGCAAAAGCATTTCATGGAAAGAAATTGAAAAATAATCTTTTTGGTTATAGTGAATGCAACGACTTGCTACTGCTTCTGAGTTCTTACTATTTAAATTATCTAGATCATGAGTAAAAATTATGTACGAATGAAGTAATGGCAAATCCAGAATCTAATTAGGGAAACATGATCACTCTCAGGTTGACCCACTTTTCTAAATGTGTTGATTTACATCACATGCTTATTACATTATTACATGAACCTGTCTGTGACTGGCTAGTTTTAATCCTTGATCAGTTGTGTTATGATGTGCATGACTTAAGGTTTATTTTATTTTCACCTTTGCCATATTGTCAATTGCCTGGGGAGTTGTGCGGTATGTTCTGGAAATTTTGACGTTTTCCTAATAAAAGTGTGCACACATCCTTACAAGGCCTCGTCCTATTCTCCCCTACTTCTTGTCAATCTCTCTGCAGTAATATAATTGCTGAAGATGGCTACAAACTACAATCATATTTCAACAAAGTGATTTTTTTCAGTACAAAGAGGTGTTCTTATTAGCCTTGTTTATGTTGCTGAGAGAGAAATTATTGGGCGAAATAAAATCTGTTTATTTTCTTTTTATCCAAAGGAAGGATTTTTTCTATTATAAGTTTAAAATTTCTTTTCTCATCCATGAACACCCCTCATAAGATCTTAGAGTTAATTGATTTTAATGTCAGAATTGTTTTTACTTTGGTCAGTTCAGAGTATGGCTTTCTTCACTTCTATTTAACTAAGTTGTGGACCATTATGAAAGACATTCCTAATTTGGTTCTTTGCTCATTAGTCTGCGACATGACCGACCCTTTACTTTATCAATGGCAAATGCTGGTCCAAATACAAATGGCTCTCAATTTTTCATCACAACCGTTGCGACTCCATGGCTAGACAATAAGCATACAGTGTTTGGACGAGTCGTGAAAGGAATGGATGTTGTGCAGGTGAGACTTTGTTCATTTGAGAATTAATTTTTGGCTTGTTAATGCAGATAATTTAAAATATTTGAAAGCACATTTTTTTGTGCCACCATGCTTTTTAATAAATAGGATTCTGTTTTATGAGTAATATTATTCTTGTTACAGGCAATAGAAAAAGTGAAGACTGACAGGAACGACAAACCATATCAAGATATAAAGATTTTGAATGTGACAGTTCCCAAGTCATAATGAGAGCAGTGCCGGTGCTATGCTTATTGTCATTTTATATGTATTTGACAGCTGATTTAATGAGAGTATGGATGGGGAAAGGAGGGAAACCAATGAGAATAACATGAAGTTTGGCGAAACAAATAAGTTGATTTCTGCACTACAAAAGAATTTACTTTGACCTTTTTTCATATTTGATTTTTCATTATATTGTGTTCTATTATGGCTACTGTTTATTTTCCAAAGCATCAGAAACCTCTGGAATTGAGAGCTTTGATTAGAAGCTAGTATTTTGCTCCACGATTCGCATCATGTTCATGTTCCACACAAATTTTTCATTGGATATGCATTATCTCTGAATGGCCTCTGAGCATGTTGTGAGCAATGTTCAGTTTCACCATTGAAATCGCTAGTCCCTTTGACATCACAATAGACATGAGAAGTCTTCTTTTTCTCCAGTTAAAGATGGCTGGGGAATTCATGTAAAAGATAAAATTTCATCCAGATTCTATTATCTATTACAGCCATGTTATTGAAATATTAGTTCTTTTAAGGTCTGGTGAATAAAATGGCCTCTATAAGCATTTTGTTAAAAAAGGTTCCTAAAAATATAAGGAATTTCAGGACTTCACGCAACCTCGATTTTTATGATATTTTGGGAAGTGAAAGTGAAGTTCTTCTCTTTGCATTATGTGTAAATTTACTATATATATGTGTGTGCACGCATGCATGAATTTCTTCTCAACGCTATATGCTTAATTCTTATATAGCAGTCATCGATTTGACTCCTCAATGTCTCTTTTATTTTGTTTATAGTTTTGGCACTTAAAGATACAAATGAAAACAAGTTAGCAGGAACTGCAAGGGGATGCCCAAAAAACTCAATTCACTTAAATATGTTTAATATCTCTTAGAACTACTATTTTTGGGGTTTGTCTCTCCAGAGAATATTGGAAAAATGGGGAGGGTTTTCCTAAACAAGTTTATTATTATAAGGGGAGGCATCAACTTTGAAAATCTCTAAGTTAGGTGTATTATTTAAAGATTAAACTGGAACATCCTGCAAATGTGAAAAGTAAAGAGTCATCTCTCCGAGTTGTAAAAGATTTGGTGACAAAGGATCTCATATATCTTGTCATGCCCAAAATTTTAAGACAAGAAAACTTTTTTTTTTTTTTTGAAAACACGTAAACATCATTCATTATACTAACCTACCCATCTATGTATAATAGTATACACATAAGAGAAAGATGCACAAGCATAGCTATAATTGTCACGTCACACTATATCGAGGAGAGAACAAGTTAAAGTATGGAGCCAATTATGTACACCTTAATTGAAGGGAGTATGAGCTTACAAAGTAGGCTAAGTGATTTATGTACATGGATATGTAGAATTTATATCTAGTTAAATAAAATCTAAGAACAACGAACCATGGTGGCACACAATTTTATGAAGGATCTCCTTACTTGTGAGAAAATTGTTGAGTAGTGCTACAAATCTTATTCAAGGTTGTTGCTACTAGGGGTGATGAATCCCTTTCATAATCAATACATCTAATTCCTTAGAAACATTAACACAACCTTGGTAGGTGCTTTTATTATGTCTAAATTCATCATTATTATTTTTTAAACTATTAGTTACCAATATAATCATTATGTTGAATTGATGATGTTAACTTCGCTTTTGGTGTCTAGTTTAATATATATAATTATTGACTTGTGTGATGATAAATAAGCAATAGTACAAGTCACAATATAAGAATCATTAATAATAATAACAACATTAATAATGATTTTATCCTTGACAATTATATCATTATTAATTTTAATGACAAAAATATTTGAGTAAAATTAACAATACCATTAATTTTGATTATTATCTTGTGAGCCATAATATTCCAAATTTATATACATACATTTTCTAATAATACTAATACCCTCTTTAGTTTTATTATCAATGTTAGTAAACTATTATTAACACTTACTAAATAATAAGATCTTTAATGAAATCAATATTGTTATTATAAAATTATTTACAAGATATCACTTATGGTTTCTAAACAATTATAAAGGTGAAATATATCATAACTATTATTATAAATTTTATCAAGTGTGTGTTATATTATAAAATAATTTATCTATTTATTTCTTTTCTTTAAAATATTTTGCCAATTGTATTGGATGTCTTTTGATAAAAAGAAACTTCTAAAAATAAAATCTAAAGGAAGAAATAACCGTTATATGAACTTTCTAAAATGCTTGACTAACAATAACAATTTTATCAAAGGTTGGAAATCTTAATCAAAGAAACTTTCTAAAATTTATACATAATAATGATAAATATCTTCTAGAATAATATTTATTTTAAATTTAAACAATTAACTTTCAAGACAACTACCTAAAATAGTATTGAAAGAAAATAACTTTCTAAGTTATAATTAATAAAGCATACATAAGCTGAAATAGCTAGGGGAAGAGCACCAATAGCCGTCATAGCTAACCTTGTGCACCCATAGATCTTAATTGGTACATCGAATTTTGAAATTTTTTTTTGGTTGTCTTTGTATGCGACTTAACTGCTTAAACCTATCGATCTAGCTTCTGGGTAGTAATGATCTGATCTCTACGGGTCGTTATGCATCGAAAGGTCAAAAAGTGGTAATTTCAAAGTGTCACTCGATAGTTGACCTCTTTTGCGCCAATACCTGTACACCAAAAGGCCAATATCCATTTATAAAATACCTAAAAAGTAATATATTTTTCTCCTTTTTATAAAAAAATAATTAACCTAAAAAATTTATGCTATGCATATAATTAAAAATATGAGGAATATAAAAATGTTTAAAATGGGTGGTCAAAAAACATGCTGACCACCCATAACCCCCTTCCCGCGTATGTATTATGGCCCCACGTGTCATGAACTCTGACTATCTTTTTTGCCCTAAAAACTTAGGGAAATGAAGTTTATTTAGTCATTTTCTTCAGTCGTCATTGTTTCTTCGTCGTCAGCCTCCTTTGCAACCATGTTGTTGACGTCCTCTGCAACCATGTTGTTGGCGTCCTCTGCAACCATGTCGTCGGCTTGCTCCCAAGTAACGGTCACACTCTTCCTCCTTGCATATTAGATGTCCAATGATGGTTTTGCTCCTTCGCAGCTGCATTATGCTTTGTCTATTGATGATTTCTTCGTATGCGATTTAGGGTTTCATTTCAATGCTATGTTATAGTTTAATAATGTTGAAATCCTGACAGAGAATGGCAAAACAATTGAATATGTCTTCGTTTACTTCGATACCCCTTCATTATTTTTCATTTCATTTTTTGGTTGCGCTGTTAAATAGTGTTTCTCTGTTTATAATGTTGAAATCCTCACAGAGAATGGCAACACAATTGATTATCTCTTCATTTTCTTCGAAACCCCTTCATTATTTATCATTTCATTTAATGAGTGCGCTGCTAAATGGTCTCTCTGTTTATAATGTCGAAATCATTACAGTGAATGCAGAAAAAAATGATTATTGTTCATAATTGTTCGAAACCCCTTCATTATTTATCATTTCTTTTTATGGGTGCGCTGTGAAATGGTGTCTCTGTTTATAATGTCGAAATCATTACAGTGAATGCGAAAAAAAATGATTATTGTTCATAATTGTTCGAAACCCTTTCATTATATATCATTTCTTTTTATGGGTGCACTGTTAAATGGTCTCTCTGTTTATAATGTTGAAATCATTACAATGAATGCAAAATTTTTTGATTATTGTTCATAATTGTTTGAAACCCCTTCATTATTTACCATTTCATTTTATGGGTGCGTTGTTAAATAGTCTCTCTGTTTATAATGCCGAAATCATTACAGTGAATGCAAAAAAAATTGATTATTGTTCATAATTGTTCGAAACCCCTTCATTATTTATCATTTCATTTTATGGGTGTGCTGTTAAATCGAGTCTCTCTGTTTATAATGCCAAAATCATTACAGTGAATGCGAAAATAATTGATTATTGTTCATAATTGTTCGGAACCCCTTCATTATTTATCATTTCATTTTATGGGTGCGTTGTTAAATGGTGTCTCTGTTTATAATGCCGAAATCCTTACAGTGAATGCAAAAATAATTGATTATTGTTCATAATTCTTCGAAACCCCTTCACTATTTATCATTTCATTTTATGGGTATGCTGTTAAATGGTGTCTCTCTGTTTATAATACCAAAATCATTACAGTGAATGCATTTCATATTGATTATTGTTCATAATTGTTCAAAACCCCTTCACTATTTATCATTTCATTTTATGGGTGCGTTGTTAAATGGCGTCTCTTTGTTTATAATGACGAAATCATTACAATGAATGAAAAAAATATTGATTATTGTTCATAATTGTTCGAAACCCCTTCATTATTTATCATTTCATTTTATGGGTGCGCTGTTAAATGGTGTCTCTCTGTTTATAATACCAAAATCATTACAGAGAATGCAAAAAAGATTGATTATTGTTCATAATTATTCGAAACCCTTCATTATTTATCATTACACACACACACACACACACACACACACACACACACACACACACGTGTGTGTGTGTGTGTGTGTGTGTGTGTGTGTGTGTGTGTGTGTGTGTGTGTGTGATTGTCGACATATAACAACCTGCGGTTTATGGGTGCGTTGTTAAATGGTGTCTCTTTGTTTATAATACTGAAATCATTACAGTGAATGCAAAAAAAATTGATTATTGTTCATAATTGTTCGAAATCCCTTCATTATTTATCATTTCATTTTATGGGTGTGTTGTTAAATGTTGTCTCTCTCTGTTTATAATGCCAAAATCATTACAGAGAATGCAAAAAAGTGATTATTGTTCATAATTATTGGAAACCCCTTCATAATTTATCATTACACACACACACACACACACACACACACACACACACACACACACACACACACACACACACACACACACACACACAGTGTGTGTGTGTGTGTGTGTGTTATTGTCGACATATAACAACCTTCTCACATACATGTGGCACGAACTCCCGCTATCCTTTTTGCCCTAAAAACTTAGAGAAATGAAGATTTTTTGTGGCATTTTCATTGTTTGCTTTGCCTTCAATTTGTTAATATACTCACTGTAAATATTATTATCAGGCATACACTATATTACTTCCAATAAATTTCATATTTGAAATACAACATCATTCAATCGTTAGTCATTTGACAAATGAATCTGCATTTGTTTTTTCATCAATTATCTCAATGGCATTTAGGGTTTCATATCAATGATCTGTCTTTGTATATATATTTATACAAGCACACACGATAGCATTTTTGTTTTGTTGAAAGATGTTCAATGATGAAATTGTTCACTGTCTAATAGAATATCAACAATATCCAGTTTTCAATCACATCATAGTTACATATTTTACTTCTGCATCTCATGCTTTTAGTTTGTCTCCTTGTTATATACAATTTCAAGTTCTATGCACACACACACACACACACACACATACACATATGTACATGTATGTACATATACATGTATATGTATACATGAAGAAACACACACAATAGCATAATATGTTCTATAATGATGGCTGTTTCGAGTTCTGTAGCTATGTGGTTATTGTCTATATATATTTTTATATGTAAATGGACAATGGCCATATAGCCACAGAACTTGTTGTAATCAACAACAGTTTCCTTTTTCAAAGGCGCTCATTCAGATTGGTACACACTGAATAACTAAATTCCTTCTACAGTCAATGTTAAATGTTATAAATCTTTCAGCTTAAATTATACTGTTTTCAGGAAACCAACATTTCTTTCAATATAGTCACTGTAAATAATATTAACACCCACATTGGATGTCCAATGATGGTTTATGCTCTTTCGTAGCTACATTATGCTTTGTGACGATTTCTTTGTATGCGGTTTGCAGTTTCATTTCAATGCTCTCTTACAGTTTAATGTGCCTATATGGTTATTGTCCACACACACACACACACATACATATATGGTTATCATCCACACACACACACACACACTCACACTCACACATGTGTTTATGCTCTTTCGTAGGTACATTATGCTTTGTGACGATTTCTTTGTATGCGGTTTGCAGTTTCATTTCAATGCTCTCTTACAGTTTAATGTGCCTATATGGTTATTGTCCACACACACACACACATACATATATGGTTATCATCCACACACACACACACACTCACACACTCACACATATACGTGTGTGTGTGTGTGTGTGTGTGTGTGGAAGAAAACTGAACAATTCGAAGCAATGGAGGACTGCATATTCAATATGACATGAACGACTGTTTCCCACAAAAATTCAAATTTGAAAATAGCTAGCTACCACAATTGAATGCATTGCACATTCAAATTATATTATAAGACAAAATTTTCCATGTCACTTTCATTACAATCCAATTCATTGCATATTTATGAGTTCTGCAAATTTCCTTTGCACATTCCTTATGTAACTATTTGTTTGCAATATGTATGTATGTTATACATATGCATATGCATATGTATGTATATGTGCATATGTGCAATTCTAAGTATATATATATATATATATATATATATATATATATATATATATATATATATATATATATATATATATATATATATATATATATATATATATATATATATATATATATATATGCATTTGAATATGTATGTATGAATTTGTAAGGACTGTATGCATGAATTTGTAAGGACTGTATGCATGTTGTCAAATGTTAAAGACGGTCAAAATTTAGTTCTGCATTCAATAATGTATGGATGATTTGTTGTTACAACGTTATGCTACCCTCGATTATTACTATTTTTTGCAGGCGTGCTAGAGCATCGAGGGAAGAACCATAATTGTGGAAGATCATCATATCAATGTAAATGTGTTTATTAACACACTTCAATTCTTTGGATATTATGCCTTTAATGCTTACATTTTATATTAATTTGTGTAGATATCTTAGGTAGTTATGCATTTCTTATTAAATGTGTTTCTTAACACACTTTAGTTTGTTTTGCATTTTGTTGTGATTGTTATGGCAGACAATGATCTAGGAGTCACTATGTCGAAGACAACAAGCATTCCTCTCAGGTAAAGTCAATATGACTTTACTTTGACATTGATCTAATAGACAATGCAATTTGTGATTTGTATACGTTTCAATTTGTGAATTGTTTATGTTTAAATTTCTAAATTGTTTATGTTTCAATTTGTTTAAATTTCTCACTTAATTCATATGTTTCAATCTTCTCTTTGTTGGACCTGTACTTTCATAATGATCTAGTAGACAATGCAATTTTTGATTTGTTTATGTTTCAATTTGTTTAAATTCCTCACTTAGTTCATATGTTTCAATCTTCTCTTTGTTGGATTTTACTTTCGCAATGATCTAGTAGACAATATAATTTCTGATTTGTTTATGTTTCAATTTGTGAATTGTTTATTTTTCAATTTCTGAATTGTTTATGTTTCAATTTGTTTAAATTCCTCACTTAGTTCATATTAATGCAAGAAACACACTTAGTTCATATTGAACAAAAGGAAGTGCCCTATTTGAGAAAAAAAATTAGACAAAGAATTTTTTTATAGTACCTTAAAAGATAGTTTGTTAGATACTGCCAACAAGGAAAACTTGGTAGCTAACAAGATATCTTGTAAGGCAGTATAAAATAGTTCTTTGTCTGGTGCCTTTTTACAAATAGGACACTTCCTTTTATCATTTCAATGCAATGACCTAGTAGACATATTAGACACTGCAATTTATATATGATGATTGCAATTTGAAAACTTACAAGTGTTCAAATTTATCACTATCAAAAGAGGACATATTAGTGGCATCTGAATAATCAGATGCCATTGATATGGCCTTTTTGATAGTGAGCAATTTGAACACTTATGTGGCCTCTTTTGATAGTGAGAAATATATGAGATCAATTCAACTAATATATGAGAAATATCACGTCACAAAAAACAAACATATGATATTTACAACAACACCATCAAGTCATTGGAATATCCATCTGAGATATCTGAAAACATTACAAAATATGGCAGTATGTCATTCTATAATCACATCACAGTTATATCGAAACTCAAAATATGTTCTTCGAAGGGCTCAAAAAATATAATTCATCACAAACTCGGTCAATTCTTCATATGGGTATTAAATGGAGGAGGTGTCACAAATCCAACCCCAACGGACTATGGCCTACTAGGGTTTGGCCCAACAACAATGTTTTCTTGGCTGGGAGGGGTTTGTAAGCAACTTGCTATTTGAGCAAGGAATGTCTGGTTTACACCTGAAGTAAGTTGCATGGTGTCTGAGGATCCAGGTGCAGTTCCAACTTGCATAGTATTAATAGTAGCAAAGGCTGGGGACAATAGGTTCATCATTTCCATGAGAATTGGGTGTCGGATGGGTAGAGGTTCTGCGACTGTGGCCACATCTTTCGTCCTCTTTGCATGCTTGGCTGCCTTTTCAACTTTCATACTCTCCTTCTCAATCTTTGCTTCTGCATCTTTCTTTGCCTTGTCTTGTCTTTGAATGAACGTGTCTTGGGAATCCTACAATTTTTTGGCCTATTTTTCCACCCTCATAGCCCCCTTTTCTATCACTTCTGCTTCACGTTGTGCCTTCCTCTGCCTCATCTATTCTTTCTTTCATTCTGCTAATTCCTCATCTCTTTTCCTTTCAGCCTCTTTATCTTTTTCCCTTAGAATGTACTCATCAGATTTCAAGATTTGTGACTGGCTACTAAGACGTAGCACCCCTTTCCTACCTCCACATGAAGATTGATTCATTCTTTGCACTGGAAGTCTTAAGAAACTGCTGATTTGCCTTGGCACTTGCTGCCCATCCTCTTGTGTGCATGGCACAAACTCAGGTGCGTCTTCACTTATGTGAACTTCGTCTTCACAATCAGCACCATCTTGTTGCTCCCAGTTGACTGCATTGGTGAAGTAATGTATCACATTTGTTGGATCAATTTCTGGTAGACTTGGCATGGAAAGGATTACATCATCACAATTGGCTGCTTCTTGGGTCCACTCTAGTATGTCAGCTTGTGTTGACAAAGACATGCCTGCTGATGTACTTTCAAAACCCTCATTTGACTGGCTGGTTTGTGGGGACAAACCTACTTCAGTAGTTTGTGGTGTCAAGCTTGTACCCTCAACCGTTGCTTGTGTTTTGCTATGACGCTCTATAAAATCTTGAATGTCTTCCTTGTTAAAACTAGCCAACCACAAGCAAGCTTTCGCTGCCATATACTCTGGTTCTTCATCCCTTGAAGTGGCATCATGTTCTGTTCCAAGAACTAGTTGTATATCAACTGCAACCTCAAATGCCTCACTTGGTCTCATATCATTCTGTAATGAGTATCGGTTAAGTGGCCAAATCCATTTCCTACGAAAGCTATTGATTATATTAGCTGGTGTCAATGCTTGGGGAAAGGCCTTGCTCGCAAGAGTTGCCAACTCTTCCCTTCCAATTTCAATTTATGGGAACTTTGATATCCATATACTCCTCTGCTATTTGAAATAATTATTGAAAGGTGAGAATACAGAGACATGAAGTGGCTGCAGTTTGTGGCTTGTATGCGATGGAAGGGTTATCAAATCTATACCTATTCGGCTTGCTTCTTCAATTGTCTTGAAGGCTACATGGCTTCCATGACCGTTGAAGATCAGTAGGGCCCTACGTGAGGATGAAACTTTGCCAGGGATTGAACATGCAAAATGTTCCAATCAATTTAAGAACAACTCCTTTGTCATCCATGCATGTTCTTGGACTACCATGCATGCTCCTGGCTCGTTGTTTGCAATGTAGTTTTAGATATGCCTCTTAGATTTGAACAAATAAAATCCAGGAATGTTGAAACCACATGCACTAACACATGCCAAAACAATGATCCACTCTCTACTCTTCGAAAGTAGGTGCGGTACACACTTGTGGCCCAATTTGGCTATCACTCTCATTCCACAATTCCTCCCAACTTGCACACCAGTCTCATCACAATTCCAAATCTGACTGCTACCATAGTGATTGAGGTTGTACATTACCTCCAAGTTGTCATAGAAAGAGGCAACAATAGAAGGTCAAAGCATAATAGCCCTATCGAAGTCCACTCCTTCTGCTGTTCTCATCGCCAGATTAGGGTACCTTTGTCTAAAACCTACCCACCATGACCTCCTTGGCATCCCATTTTTGAATGGATTGGGCCCATTCTCGGTAATTTGGACAACAATTGATTGAAGTTGACTGATTTGGAGACTGTGACCAATTTCAGCCATGTCTTTGCACCATTGGACAACTTCATCCTCCTCCTTTGCTGATAAAATGGTGCGTGGACCCTCACAGTCGTGGTTGTGGTTCCCATCAACCATGCCCTCAAAGAGGCAATGGGGATACCATACTTGTTTGATGTGCCTCTAAGAGACATGTGCTTGTCTTCTATGCATGATATTGCTTCTTTCATGTCAAATATACTCTATTTTGGTTTGGGAACCTTTGAGACCACCTGTACTTGTGGTGTTTATGGAATAAGATTACAATCTGCAGTAGGATGGTCATGTACAACAGTAGTTTCCACAACAGTTTCATTGTTAGGCGAATGGTCATGTACATCAAAAGTCACTGGGTCTTCATTTTAGACAAAACTATCTTCATCAGGGAAGTGCACCCCACAAGTGACTCTAACTGTTGGACATCTAACACACCTGTTTCCCTTTCTACCTCATGCCATTATGTTCAGTGAACCTGAAACGATAAGGTACCAACGATAAAATGTAACTGTGTGTGCCTATATAAATATATATACAGAGACAAATCATTGAAATGAAACCCTCAATGCCATTGAGATAAATGATGAAAAGCAAATCTATTTCTGTAACTCATCATTGAACATCTTTGAACAAAATAAAATGGCATTGTGTATGCATGATAATATAGACAATAACCATATAGCTAGAGAACTCGAAAAATCCATGTAGGAGTTCATTATGTAATTGTGATGTGATTGAAAATTGGATATTGCTGAAATTCTATTAGATAGTGAACAATTACATCATTGAACATGTTTCAACAAAAAAATGGTGTTGTGTGTGTGTGTACACACACACACACACACACACACAGAGGTACAAAACTTGAAACATTATATAACAAGGAGATAAACTAGAGGCACGAGATGCATGAGTGGAAGATGTAACTGTGATGTGATTAAAAAGTGGATATTCTTGATATAGTATTAAGATGCAGATTCATTTCTCAAATGAGTAAATGGTTGAATGATGTTGTTGTATTTGTCATATGAAATTTATTGGAATTAATATATTCTATGCCTGATAATATTATTTACAGTGGGTATATTAACAAATTGAAGGCAGAGCAAACAATGAAAATGCCACAAAAAATCTTCATTTCCCTAAGTTTTTAGGGCAAAAGTGGGTCCATAAAGTGTCCGCAGGAAGGGTATTATGGGTGTTCAACATATTTTTTGATCACCCATTTTAAATTTTATAATAAAAGTTATCTGGCCTGGTGTATGTGTGTGTGTGTGTGTGTGTGTGTAACCATATATAGTCACTGTAAGTAATAGTATCATGCATACACATTATTGTAATGATAAATAATGAAGGGGTTTCGAATAATTATGAACAATAATCAATTTTTTTTGCATTCTCTGTAATGATTTTGGCATTATAAATAGAGAGACACCATTTAACAATGCACCCATAAAATAAAATGATAAATAATGAAGGGGGTTCGAAAAAAACGAAGAGATATTCAATTGTTTTGCCATTCTCTGTGAGGATTTCGGCATTATTAAACTGTAAGAGAGCATTGAAATGAAACTGTAAACCACATACAATGAAATCATCAAAAGACAAAGTATAATGTAGCTACGAAGGAGGTAAATCATCATTGGACATGCAATATGGTTGTTAATATTATTTACAGTGACTATATTGAAAAAAATCCTGGTTTATTGAAAACAATATAATTTCAATTGAAAGATTTATAGCATTTAACGTTGATTGCAGAGGAAATTTAGTTATTTTGTGTGTACCAACTTGAATGTGTGCCATTGAGTAAGGAATGTGCAGAGGGTATTTGTAGAGCTCAGGAATATGCAATGAATTGGATTGTAGTGAAAGTGACACGAAAAATTCTGTCTTATAATATAATTCGAATGTGCAATGCATTCGATTGTGGTAGCTAGCTATTTTCAAATTTGAATTTTTATGGGAAACAGTTGGTCATGTCATATTAAATATGCAGTCCTCCATTGCTTCGAATTGTTTAATTTTCTTCCATGCGTTGAATGAAACTTGATTTTTTTAATTTGATTTTATGCAAATTCTTGGATATTGGGGAGCCTTACACCAGTTGTTGCAAATGCAGGTACCAACTGCAGATCCATTTAATGCATGAAGTTGTGAAGTGATATTTGGAAGAATGTACACTTCAGTGTCTAAGAAGTCTAAAATTGATTGTTTTTATGTCATGCAATGCACCAATAGTTGTGCATATGTAATTGTAATTGGAGTACATTTATACTTTTAAGCCACTTGCATAAAGTGACAAATGTAAACATTAAGTTTTTAAAAAAATATAAATATAAATAATTTTTCAAGTTGGTTGACTATGGTCAACCAACAATATAAGTAATCTGGAACATAGTCAACCAACAACAAATGTAAACATTAAGTTTTGTATTAAAATAGGAAATGTCCTAGTAGTTGTTTTTTTTTTTACTTTTTTGTTTTCAACTACTAATTCATTTGTGAACATGTATTGGTGTTAAAATAAATATTTACTGGTATTTTTTATTTATGTACTAACAATTTTTTTTTATGTTTTGGGGGTCAACATGATATTAAGGTGATGGTTATTGGAACTATTTAAGCTATTGGTACTCTTCCCCTATATTACTTAAAACTCTATTCATTTGATTTTTATAAGGAATACACGATGTAACTATTAAGTTTGAATTCACATCACATAGGTAAAATAATAAGATGAGAGTTTTATTTTCATACTTTCAGAGCATTTATTATTAATATGAACGTTTCCTGCAACAACAACTTTCCAAAAGATGACATATAATATTTAAGGCATTGTCATGAATATCTGACTTGATAATTGGAAGCTGTCACTAATTAAATCATTTCCAGGTTTCTTCTCACAACCAACCATCTACTATGAAAGCTGAATTATTTACAGAGATTAGAGGAGTAGCTACTCTAGTTGTCAGAGACATTAACCTTGAAATGTACAATGCCATACTCACATTGACTTCTTTCACCAATACAACAACTACTAGCTATGTTACAGGTTGTAGATATAAATGACATGTCTAGTGATGGAGTTTGGATGGAATAGGCAGATGGGCACTAAATGTTGTTGGTTGACTATGTTCCAGATTTAATAATAAATACATAAATAATTTTTCCCTTTTTATTATTTCTACCTCTTTAAATTATTTGGCACTTTCAAAAGTTTGTTGTTCTCTAATGTGATAGAATATTAAATTCATACAAACCAACAACAACCAATTAAAAAGCTATAGTAGTGAGCATATTGTTCTTGGTGAGTAGGTAAGTATAGCCTGAGGGGGGTATTAACGGACAAGACTGCAGTCTAAGCATTCACATCATCATTAATGGTGGATGCATGATCTGGATTCAAATCCACTAAATACCCAACTAACAATATTAAATATGCCTGAAATTTCAGCAGTCTACAAACATTATGATCAAAACTATTGAGCTTTTCTATTTCTATTTTGCTGTCATTCACCACTTTCTCCATGATAACATAAGAGCTGTGTTGACGTTGCTAAAATCACATAACTGTGACTCTCTCCGGCCAACACAAAATAGAATGCTAAGTATCCTATCCTCTCTTGAGATAAGAAAATCCCTAATGTTGTTTCAATTGATCAATAGGGATGACCTCAAGGTTTCGATTGCCAGGTCTTGAACTCAGTGATTGATGTGATTTGCTGGGAGCACAAGGGGACTTACAATTTGCAACAAGCTAGTCTGTTGCGATATTTGGACTACGAAATAAAATCAAAAGGGAAGGGTTCATGAAGCCTAAGGAAAAGGATGATAACAGTTGATGCAACGGGTAGACAAATTTCGATAAACCAGTTCTTGTTTTTCCAGACACCCTCACAACTAGACAAGAACGGTGCAAACTCCATGGGATGAAGGATTTTCAGACCGGAGACACTCGTTTTAGGCACCCAATTCTGGCACAGCCTAAGACGAACACCTGTAGTTGAACTAAGCATAGTTTGGGTTCAGACTAACCATGCATGGTGACCTACAATCAGCAGACCCCCAATGGTATAAACCAAAAATGCATCAAATACGCCTCCACACTTCACCATTAAAATCCCTGCACTCTAAAATTAACTAGCTGAAAGAAACCATGCAAACAAAATGAAAAAACAAGATGATAAACACCAAATCAATGTCTATATATTGATTTTAGCTGCCTATGACAACAATTTCTGTAGCATCTCTATGTTATTCCTAAAATTTAACCTTCTAAAATCTAAACTCTAACTACAAAATTCTAAACTCTACAAAAGAAAGACCTCTGCCTTATATAGATTTACAATTTAAACCATTGGCCAGGATGGACTACATCCAAGGGTCCTGATCTGCCTTCCAGAAGTTGGCAACTTTAACCCATGCCCACTAAACTCTCAGTCATCCATCCAACAACTCCCCTCAACTGCCTATAACTATTTGGATTCAATTTGGGTCTATTCGGTGGTTGGACATAACTGACCACAACTGACCTGTTTCCCCTTTGTTTTAAAATATCTTAAGTGGGGCCCATAGGCAGTTTTACAATTAAACAATTTTAGTTCTTAAAACTGAATTCCTAGAATTAAATCTAGCTGTATATTTTTCTTGAGAATGCATGATTTCCGCATTCAGAGTGTTCTTCGGTCTTTGGTCTCAGTGATGGACTTCAACTTTGTGGTCTGGTGGCACATCGACATGCTTCCCAATGCTTGGTTTCGATCTTGTTCTCCTGCAACGCGTTCCTGCATCTTCTTCTTCAGCTTTCAACTCTTGGCTCCTTAACATTTCAAGCCTTCTCCTGGTTCTTCGGGACGATGCCTTCGACCTGTAAACAACCAATCTCACTTTAATAAATCAATTTAACAAACATTAAATTTTATGTGATGTTTGGCTATGTCTCGGTGGATTTCGGGCCTGAGAAGCTCTTTGTGAGATGTATCTTTTAAAATGCTTCTCTTCAAACATGAAATCCGAACCTTCGTCTTGATGATGCTTGGGTGATTTGAGTCTACTGAAGCTTTTTGGCTTACTGACTTACTTTCAAGATGACCGAACTTGGTTGCTTAGGATAAAATGTGTGATTTGGCTCCTTTGATGATTCTCGGATAGAAGGTCTCTTTTGTGAGCTTGTTATCATTTTCACCTTTTCTTATTTTTGAGCTCACTAGCTGATTTTGGCCTAGAACCACATTTTGCAAGCCTTTGTCATTTTCAGCTTAGTTGACACTTTTGTGAACTTAGTAATTTTCGGCCCAGGGAGCCCTTTCAGTGATATTGTGCGACATGAATCTTTTATTCATTTTCGCGATTTTCACTTGTTTTGTTACTTTCGGCTAAAAAGCCATTTTCATGAACTTAGGAGTTCCTTGATATTTTTCAGCCAAATGAGTCATTTTGAGAGCTGTTGTTATTTTCCAGCCTTCACAGACCTTTTGCGCGAATTTGATCTTTTGGGCGAATTTCAGGTTAAGAGGCGATTTTGTGAGATTTCGCGCCTCTAAGGTTTTCAGCCTAAATGGTCTTTTCGCGAGATTTTGAACTTAATGGAATTCGCGTTTTGTTATTACTTCCACCCTTTTCGGCTCATGAAAGGTTTTCACATAGAAGGCCATTTTGTGAACTTAGACTTGGCGATAGGTTTTCGGCCTTTTGAGTCGAAACGTGAGAGTTGGATGTCTTTTCATTTTCAGGCCTTAGAGCCCCCTTTCAAACTTAAGTCATTTCGAGCCTTTCGGCCTGCTGAAGGTTATCACGATTTTTACACTGTTGGTTTTAGGCCAAATGAAGATTTTCGGGCAAAAAGAATGTTTTAGTTAAAGATCATTTCGCAAGTTGAAGTTTACTTTTTTTTTATTTTTGATTTACCGGCCGAGCTTGCAGGTTTGGAGATTGGTCTCCTCTCGGCTAAATGGAGGAAACAAGAAAAGAAAATCGTGACTCTCCTATTTTGGCCGGAAAAGAACTTTTGCACGATATGAACACTTTAATGCTTTTTGGCCTATTTCACGATGATTTTTTGAGCTATTTGCCATTTTCGCTAACTTGTAACTCATTTATGGCATTTTGGCTAAGTCATTCAATTTCAGCCCAAAAGCTTGAAATGCGTGATTTTTTATTTAATGCTTTTCGGCTTACAAGCCTTCTTTGCAAGTTTTAAACTCTTTGAAGTTTTCTTTCACATTTTCGGCTTATGGACCGACTTTGTGAGTTTCTTATGCCTTTTCCTTGTTTTCATTTTTCAATTTCTGGGCTGAATTCATGATTTGAACTCATTACTCTCGGTGTTTAGCAAATATCCTCCTTTGTGCGACTTTATCACTTGCCCTCTTTGTCCACCAAACTCGGGGATATGAGAAGAAAATTGCGATTTTGTTCCTTTATTGCATTTCGGCCTACTTAGCCGATTTTAGAGCCTTTCTTCATATTTCGGGTTGAATGCCTAAAATGAGATATTATCTCCTATTTTTGCCTTGGATGGAAGTTTGTGAACTTTAATGATTTTCAGGCTAGAGAACAAGAATGCACAATTTAGTCTTAGACCCCTCCCTCATCAACTTTTCGGCAAATTGCAAAAACTCGGGGGTCCCTTGTCCAAGACGAGGTGTGTGTGCAATATGCACAACAAATGGCGACTCGACTAGGAAATGTTCCTGAACATTTCAAGGACGACTATCCGGATTGAACCCTAGAATCTCTGGTATATACCCTACAAATCAACCAAATGACAAAAGACAGATTCAAAGTAAAAATAAGGTCACACATTGAATTAAGTCACCAACCTTGAAAATCAAGTGTGTGTAGTGAAATTCTTTCAAGCTTAGAGAAAGTTGAAATATCATTGTTCGATCAAGGCAAGCTACCCCGCAGACTCATACTCCAAAAGCAACCTGGATAGAGCCTCGTTGCCAACAAGCGTCTATAGCCCCGATGAAATTATTGCCTGTAAGCTCATAGAGATTGCTCTGTTTCCGATAAATTTTCTTTTGAATATCGGCAGAGGTGTCTGCATTCCCAAAGCCAAGCAATTTGATATTTCTTTGCTTTTCAATTTCTTTTCTTTTGATTTTTCTCTTTTTCACATTGGCTGGTAGGTAGCGAAGCCTACGTGGGATTGAGCGTTATAGTGGTCGCTGAAGTAGATCTTCAGGTTTTCACTTGCATTGACTTCCCTTTGATAAAATGATAGACTTAAATGATTTTACCGGTTTAAAAGTGCAGTGATCACAATTTCGTTGACAAAACATAGTAAGCAACTAAATTTTTAGAATGACTAAGCTTTAACCCAAAATAGACTAGGTACGGGGGCAACCGTCAATTGGGCACTCTATCAAAGTCGGCATCCAAGAAACAGACTGGAGAAAAAAACTTCCTGACTTCGCAAACCAATGTTGGGAAAAGAAACATACCCCTACAAAAACTGACAGGGAGACAACCCCTTCCGAAAGGACACCTATGCTACGGAAGCAAACTAACTAAAGCAGAAAATAGGGAAACTATGCTAAGGATAGAAAAGAAAACTACTCTAAAACAAAAATAAAAACCTAAACTAACTATGTACAAGAAGAAACCAGCTGTACAAAATGCAGACTATATGCAAGCATTCCCAACCCGTGGTGATTTCTCAGTATGTGCAGTAGTAACAGGGCAGTGGGAACATTTCTCAGCTTGGCTTGTTTTTCTTTGTACTCTGAAAAGAAAATTTTTCAGTTGGTTACTCTTAGGTTTAACCAATGCATCGGGCAAAATTATTAGTTGTGGAAGTTCATTGGGTTCGTGGTTAATCCATTTACAGGTTGTTTTCCTAGAATATGCAAAATCAAATTGTAAATTTTTAGAATTAACAGTAGGAGGGAAAGAAACAACCTGGCAAGCTTCTGAGTCATGTGGGTTGTTGTGCGGCGGAAGATCTTTAGCAGTTGTATCACGAGGTCACCATTGGTGGTGCAACATCTTGATAACGTTTGGTGCATGCAAGTCAGCATCAAATTCTATGTCAAGTTGCATAAGCTGAAAATCGATCTCAAAACCGAACTCAAACTCAAGAAAGAGGGATGCATCATCTGTTGGTGCATCTTCGGGTTGTATGAACAATGGGCCTTATGCACTTCTATCAACACATCTTCAAACAACAGGAACTCTTCGATTGATTGGTCCTCAAAAACATCCTCGACGGACCCCTGGACTACATCATCCATTGGTGAGGCTACCACGGACCGCTCTTCAACTCATGGCCGATCCACAAAGTTCACTTGATCATCATCTTGAACATTGTCCTCCTCAAGTGCAGTGACAACAAAACCATTTGTTGCCACAGTCTGATTGACTGGTTCACCTTGTTCAACACTTGGCAACTCCATCCTAACATCATCGGGGAGTGCGATGCTGCATTGGTTTTGCATTCATCTATACTCGTCTACAACAAGATAGGCACTCCACACTTTGTTGGTGATGGGCTCTTTTGGCTCTTCTGACAGTCCAAACTGGGCTTTGACTTGACTGATTGCCTCGATGCATAGCAAGCAAGTGAATTCTAAATGTGGGGTGTGGTGAATTCTGCACCACCATGGTGACAACATGCTCTCCAAGCATAACTCCTCTTCGAGACCAAACTAGTTCTCAATCTAGTCTTTAAATCGTGTAAACTCCTCAATGCTTGACGAAGGACTGAGGATATCTGGCTCTATGAATTCCTTTGGTTTGGGAATATCCTAGAAAAATATCTGCCCTTGCAATGCCAACTCAACTCTTGATAGAAATGTCAAGCAGTTCAGCTCTTCGTGCTTTGTTGTGTCATGGATTCTACATTGACTCGCAAATGCAAATTTGGACAGTTGCTTGGGATATAGCTGCAAACTCAGCCTCTATTAGAATTGGAAAATATCGGACTGCGGACAATCTTGATGAAGCGGCCGACTCGACATACTGACTCATAAATATTTTTGGTATTTTCAGATTTTTTGGCTTTTTTGGTTTAACAGGGATCTTTGCATATCCCGAATATAGCATTGGAAAGGTCTATTAGACTCAACTTTTTGCAAGGAACCTGACTGGGAGGACCTCATTCTGTTGAGCGCAGAGAAGGGTAAAAAGCTATAAAATTAGTCCTTGAAAATATAGACTGATATGATCTGGATTTAGCTGTTTAGACATTCATCATACCAACCCTCTTTCTAGCGCCAATTCTGTTGACGTTGCTAAAATCGCGGAACTACGTCTCTCTCCGGCCAACGCAGAATAGAATGCTAAGAATCCTATCCTCTCTTGAGATAAGGAAATCCCTAATATGGTTTCAATTGATCAATGGGGATGACCTCAAGGTTTTGATTGTCAGGTCTTGACTGCAGGATAACTCAGTGATTGATGTGATTTGCTGGGAGCACAAGGGGACTTATGATTTGCAACAAGCTAGTCTGTTGCAATTTTTGGAATGTGAAATAAAATCAAAAGGGAAGGATTCAGGAAGCCCAAGGACAAGGATGATAACAGTTGATGCAGGATGTAGACAAATTTCAATAAACCAGTTCTTGTTTTGCCAGACACCGTCACAACTAGACAAGAATGGTGCAATCTCCAAGGGATGAAGGATTTTCAGACCGGAGACACTCGTTTTAGGCACCCAATTCTGGTGCAGCCTAAGACAAACACCTACAGTTGAATTAAGCATAGTTTGGGTTCAGACTAACCATGCACGGTGACCTACAATCAATAGACCCTCAATGGTATGAACCAGAAATGCATCAAATACCCCTCCACACTTCACCATTAAAATCCCCACACTCTAAAATTAACTAGCTGAAAGAAACCATGAAAACAAAATGAAAAAACAAGATGATAAACACCAAATCAATGTCTATATATTGATTTTAGCTTCCTATTACAACAAATTTTGTACCATCTCTATGTTATTCCTAAAATTTAACCTTCTAACTTCTAAACTCTAATTACAAAACTCTAACCTCTACAAAATAAAGGCCTCTGCCTTTTATAAATTTACAATTTAAACTGTTGGCCAAGATGGATTGCATCCAAGGGTCTTGATCTGCCTTCCAGAAGCTGGCAACTTTAACCCATGCCCACTAAACTCTCAGTCATCCATCCAACAACTCCCCTCAACTGTCTACAATTGTTTAGATTCAATTTGGGTCTATTCAGTGGTTGACATAACTGACCACAATTGACCTGTTTCCCCTTTGTTTCAAAATATCTTAAGTGGGGCCCATAGGCAGTTTTGCAATAAAACAATTTTAGTTCTTAAAATTGAATTCTTGGAATTAAATCTAGTTGTATATTTTTCATGAGAATGCATGATTGCTGCATTCAAAGTGTTCTTCGGTCTTTGGTCTCAGTGATGGACTTCAACTTTGTGGTCTGGTGGCACAACGACATTCTTCCCAATGCTTGGTTTCGATCTCGTGCTCTTGCAACACGATCCTGCATCTTCTTCTTCAGCTTTCAGCGCATGGCTCCTTAACATTTCAGGCCTTCTCCCCGTTCTTCAGGACGATGCCTTCAACTTGCGAACAACCAATCTCACTTTAATAAATCAATTTGAAAAATTAATTTAACAAACATTAAATTTTATGCGATGTCTGGCTATGTCTCAGTGGAGTTCAAACCTGAGAAGCTCTTTGTGAGATGTATCTTTTAAAATGCTTCTCTTCAAACATGAAATCCGAACCTTCGTCTTGATGACGCTTGGGTGATTTGAAACTACTGAAGCTTCTTGGCTTACTGACTTACTTTCAGGATGACCAAACTCGGTTGCTTAGGATAAAATGTGCGATTTGGCTCCTTTGATGATTCTCGGATAGAAGGCCTATTTTGTGATTTTGTTATCATTTTCACCTTTTTTTATTTTTGAGCTCACTAGCTGATTTCAACCTAGAACCACGTTTTGCATGCCTTTATCATTTTCGGCTTAGTTGACACTTTTGTGAACTTAGTGATTTTCGGCCCAGGGAGCCCTTTCGGTGATATCGTGCGACATGAATCTTTTATTCATTTTCGCAATTTTTACTTGTTTTGTTACTTTCGGCTAAAAAGCCATTTTCGCGAACTTAGGGATTCCTTGATATTTTTCGGCCAAATGAGTCATTTTGAGGGCTGTTGTTATTTTCCGGCCTTCGCAGACCTTTTGCGTGAATTTGATCTTTTGGGCGAATTTCAGGTTAAAAGGTGATTATGTGAGATTTCGCGCCTCTAAGGTTTTCGGCCTAAATGGTCTTTTCCCAAGATTTTGAACTTAATGGAATTCATGTTTTGTTATTACTTCCACCCTTTTCGGCTCACGAAAGGTTTTCAGCATAGAAGGCCATTTTGTGAACTTAGACCTGGCGATAGGTTTTCGGTCTACTGAATCGAAACGTGAGAGTTGGACGTCTTTTGATTTTCGGGCCTTAGAGCCCTTTTTCAAACTTAAGTCATTTCGACCCTTTCGGCCTGCTGAAGTTTATCACGATTTTTACACTGTTGGTTTTAGGCCAAATGAAGATTTTCGGGCAAAAAGAGTATTTCAGTTAAAGATCATTTCACAAGTTGAAGTTTCCTTTTTCATTTATTTTCAGTTTACCGACCGAGTTTGTAGGTTTGGAGATTGGTCTCCTCTCGGCTAAATGGAGGAAACAAGAAAAGAAAATCGCGACTCTCCTATTTCGGCCGAAAAAGAACTTTTGCATAATATGAACACTTTAATGTTTTCCAACTTAGTTCATGATGATTTTCGGGCTATTTGTCATTTTCACGAACTTGTACTTCCTTTCCGACATTTTGGCTAAGTCTTTCAATTTTGGCCCAGAATCTTGAAATGCGTGATTTTTTCTTTGATGATTTTTGGCTTACAAGCCTTCTTTGCAAGTTTTAAACTCTTTGAAGTTTTCTTTCACTTTTTCGGCTTATGGGTTGACTTCGTGAGTTTCTTACTCATTTTCCTTGTTTTCATTTTTGGTTTCTGGGCCGAATTTGTGATTTGAACTCATTACTCTCTGTGTTTAGCAGATATCCTCCTTTGCGCGACTTTATCACTTGCTCTCTTTGTCCACCAAACTTGGGGCCATGAGAAGAAAATTGCGATTTTGCTCTTTTATTGCATTTCGGCCTACTTAGCCGATTTTAGAGCCTTTCTTCATATTTCGGGTTGAATGCCTGAAATGAGAGATTATCTCCTATTTCGGCCTTGGAGGGAAGTTTGTGAACTTTAAAGATTTTCGGGCTAGAAAACTAGAATGCACGATTTAGTTTCAGATCCCTCCCTCATCAACTTTTCGGCAAATTGCAAAAACTCGGGGTCCCCTGTCCAAGACGGGGTGTGTGTGCAATACGCACAACAAGCTGCAATAGGGTAAACAAATTGGCAACATACTCAAGAACGAATAGATTTATACATACTATTGGAAGGAAAATATATAGGAATGATTATTAACCTTAACCAGAAGAGCTTGAAACCACTATTTATTTATTTAATTTTTTTTCTTATTGTTGTATGCCCAGGGTAATTCCATTTTATTTTATTTGCAAGTATTCTGTCAACTTGTTATTGTTTCAGATGTGAGAGAGCAAGTCTGACCTAATACTGTAAGACATCTACATGGTGGTCACTGCCCAGTTGTAACCAACATCCCCTCAGCCTGAAGACATATTTTGAATAGAATTTGACTATTATTATTTTTAATAGTTGAAGCATTAAGCAACAATCATGGGGAATTTGTTTTTGGCTTATCTCCATTATAGAAGTATGCAAACTATAGAATATGGGCTTCCAATGGAACTATTTGGACATATGCCAAGTAGGAATTTTGTTTCATCAAGTAGTGCAGTTATTAATGAATAGGTATAGCACAGATGCTACACGCATGCTCTACAAGTGTTTGATGAGTGTTCTCTTGGCTTGAACTTACTTTAGGCTTATGCAAGGTAGCAGGATGACGCATGAAAGAGAAATGGAAAGTGGGTATGAAGTAGCTATCTTTGTGGATAGTGCACTAGCAGATCTGTACTACAAATATTAGTGTTTGGTTATAAGTATCTGGATACTGCTACTTTTTAAAGGTCAGAAATACAGTAAAGAATTCTTATATCAATTGCATTTAGAGTAAGTTGATTATCATGCAAGCACCCATGACTCACAAGATATTGGAACCTATTGGATTTAGCAATAGATGCTCTTCAGAAATAAAATGCAATATTATGTTGGGAAACAAAGTCTCAAGGGCATCATAGATACTTCTATTTCTAACCAAACGTGGAGTCACATACTTTTCTTTCATGAATGAAACGATGAGCTACAACTTTGTTGACCAATTATTCTGCAGATAACAACTTCCTCTCTCTTGTTATGAATTCCATTGAATTAAAATTATAAACTACTACCCTAATATTAACGTAGGGAGACTCCAATATTATAGACTAAGGATTTTTTTTTTTCTTAAAAAGAAGCTTTTATCATGCTACAATAGTAGACTGTTTTATCATATACAGACAAAAAAAAACAACTTAATACAATTCTCCTTTTTTCAAGAAAACGACATGTTTTCAAACCACCAAACTATTTTCATCATATGCTAATAATGTTCAACATATTACAACCTTAATGAAATAAGAATCAACAACCATCTTAAGAAGGATTACATGGAAACCCAATGTCATGCTAATGGATCAATAATTATTCTTCTACTACAAATTGAAATCTCAACTAAAACAAAATGAGATATCTCTCATCTTCAATTTACAGAATAATCATATGATCCTGAATGAGGGTTAATAGTGGGAATGGTATACCAATAGGACTTGCTCTTCTATTAATTAATAAATTTCTCAACTAGAATATCATAAAGTATCTATGTAATTGTCATTTTTAAAACACATAAATTCATCATTAAATATATTGCAATGGGAAAGAACTAACAAAAAGTTTTCTCTTACATTACACAATAATTTTCTTTCACTAAACACTCTAAAAGATCTCACAATCATACATGACAATGGGAAAACACAAAAACAAGGCTTTGTCTCCTCCCAACCATAATGGCATCATGGAGCCTCGTAGGCTCTAGCCATACCCCCGAGCAAGAAGATTGATTTAGAACCAAGATAGTGGGGTCTCACACACTCCACAAATTTACTCTCATCAACTAAAACTCTTACCTAATTCCAATCTTTTTCTCCACATAAACACTACATACTAGATTTCGCAACTACATCTCAAACTTGTAACAATAAACAAAATAGATTAGAGGAAATGGAGAACTTATCTCTCTAAACCTATGCATTTTCTCCTCCATCTATCCAAGGATGGACTCCTTCCTTCCCTCCAATCTATCTTCTTTCTCAAAATCCTGCAAGAGTTTTTCAAAATGGAGAAGTGGGTAACAACCCATTCTCCCTTCACAAACTCAATATAAGAGAGATTAACTTGGAAGACTTGGATGGGAAGGTGACACATGTCACATTCCCATCCTCTCCTCCATGAAGTCTTTTCTTCATTTAAGAGGGGACAAATATTAGGACACCCCATTCCCTCAAGTCTTCCCTCATAAATGAGGTATGGGGGGTGGATTGGTACCCTTAACTCATCTATCCTTCAAATTCCTCACTCATCTTAATGAGGACTTTTGGAGAGTAAAATAAAGTCATAGGGCCTTTATTGCATGACTGATAGGCCCCCAACCCAAGGGTATAGACCCTAGGGGTCTATTTTTTGGTAAAAATACAAAGCTGTGTCACACTTTTATAAAGGAAATGGTCAATGTTGATTCAACTTTTTAAATTAAATCAATAGAAAGTGAAAAATATGTTTTGAATTTTGAAATTATGTAAACTAATAAAATTTATATTCTTTTGTTTATTTTATGTTTGTAATTTTAACAAAAAAAAATAAAATTATTTGAATGTAGTTTTTTATAAAGTAAACACTATAATTTAGTTGCTGATAAAATGTTGAAATTGAAGTTACACAAGCCACCACACTTTATTTAGTAAATTTTACATGTTTTTCTTCAATTTTTTTGTGTATATTGATAACTTGAAGCTTTAGTGCATGAATATATTTTTTACTATTTTTTATAAATATATATTTTTCAATAAATTTGAAAAGTTATCTATGCTAAAATAAATCTTCCCAATTCCCACCACCTTTTTTCTTAATTATTTATCCAAATTAGAAAAGAATTATATCATCTTGACATAGATTCTTTTCTCTACTACATCATATTTTTTTCAAAAAAATTAAATAAATTTTAGTATTTTTCCTTGACAAGATATTCAACCTTATATTTTGGTGTTGATGACCTACTTTCAATAAAAATAAAATATAAAGTGTAAAAACTAATTAAAATATTAAAAGATATATATTTTGAAAAATTCACTTATAGATCTATAAAAGGGTATTTTTACATTTCAAAAAAAATATTATTAATAAGAGTAGGAGTTGTTGAAACATCGAGGTTTTTAAATTTTGGTAATTAGATCCAAAGTGGTATAAAATATACATTTAGTTGACACTTCCAATTGGGAAAGTTGTGGCCCATATATAACTTAGCTATAATTAATCTATATAGAGCATATGTTTGAGTAAAATTAATTTTTAGGTAGAATTACTTAAATTCACTTGTGCCAATAAGTTGGTATGAAACGTGACACAATTTTGTTGCTTTACCCTTTTGTAATTTAAACATGGTAATTGACTCAAAAACTCACATGAATGACCCACAATGACAAACCTCACAAACACATCCATATAGAAAATAAAATATCATTTTATTTTATGTTTTAAGATGGCTAAACTTAGACTTCTTATAAAGGAAATATATTTACAATAAGTATCACTCTCTTCTCCCATAGCCCTCATTGCCTTCTTACACACAACCAACATATTCATTAGCATAGTTAGACCACAATAATAAGTCATAGTATTTTCTATCACTTTTCATCAAATTTACTAAGTAATACCAAACATATTTCCATAAAATCATCTCATTTACAACCTCCCAATCTATCTAACCATCTATTAAAGAAAATCATGTAACAATTTAGGGTTGTATTATCTATGTGTGAGGTGGGGTGTTACATATCTGTTCGTGAAAAAAAAAAAGAATCTTTTAGGGTCAAACATGAAAAGAGGATGATGGGAATGATTAGAGCACCAAAACAAGAAAATGGTAAATTCTGTTTATATGTAGGATCAATTGTGAGGTAAATATTAGAAACTTTTTAAGTAATGAATATGAAGTGTTATTTTTCTATTTACATTTAAACAAAAGCACCTATGACATACACTATTGTGGGAGTAGAGAATTATGAGATAAATATTATATACTTTACAAGTAATCAATAGGAAGTGTTATTGTTCTATTTACACTCAAAACAAAGGCACCTACGACATATACTATTTTGGGAGTAGACAATTGTGAGGTAAATATTACATACTTTACAAGTAAAGAATATGAAGTGTTATGATTAAGTAAAAATGGGTTTTTAAAAGGAACCTGAACCTTATTACATATCAGGAGATAGAAAAATCATTAAAGTAGGAAAAAACCGTGCCTGATCACCCAAACAAAAAACAGTTCTCAAACAAAACAAAAAGGGAACTCAAAATACAAAGAGCTGCTCAAAGATAGCAAAAGGATAGCAAAAGGACAACACAAAGACAAAGACAAAGACCAAGACAACTACATATTTTTCATAATATCTTTTGCATAAACCGCCATCTGCCTCATGTTGTCCGCATAGTTCTTCCATTCATCCAGATCTCGTCCCTTGATATCACCCCGATTCCTGGTGTTGGCCCTAGTTCTCTTCACATGAACTTTTTTCTCCATTTGGTCCTTGTCACCCTCCTTGTCTTTGATGTTATCAAATCTGTTAATCAGAATATTCATATTATCCACAGAGGCCTTAAGAATCTGGAAATTTTGTTTAGCAATCCTCTTCACAGTTAATTCCATCTTGTCGACTCTATTGACCAAGTTGTTCATGGTAGTTTCCAGTCCGTTCGCCTCTCTATTCCCTTCCATTTCCTTAACCTTCTTTTTTGCTTCAATAATTTTACCGATCATGGCTTGAATAGCTTCAGCATTGTTGATAGCAACCACTAATTCTTTAAAATTTTCAGAAAGAGGCTTCTCGCCTATCGTAGCATTTTTTATAACATTAATATCATTCTTTAGGTTGCTGATATCTTTCACAATTTTGTTGATAGTTTCACAAAATCCCTTAATACTATCATTATCCCCATGACAGTCACTAGGATTTCCCATTTTATTCTCTTGGCCCTCATTCTGCAATCCTTGAGTACTCATGTCCTCACCACGACCCACATCTGGAATCTCATCCTCCTCCTTACCTTTCATATTGTCATTTTTTTCCTCCTCTACATCCTCATCAGAAGCTATCAATATTTGTTTTTTGCCTTGTTAGCTCCCCTACTGGTATTCTTGTTCCTCTGGGTTTGTTTTCCCATTCCCTTTCCTTTCTTGCTTTTGATAAATTTCTCCTCAAAGGACTCATCCTCAGAGTCCAAGAGATCATAATCAACAACTATCCTCTTTCTTTTCCCCTTATTCCTCCCCTTTTTGCTGAGGTCCTCCAACTCACCTTCAGTTTCAGAGTCGAAGTTGAAACCACTATACTCACTTTCCGTGTCATCATCCCTGATATTTTTACCTCTAATTGGTTTCTCAATGGATTTCCCTTTCAACAATTTGTAAACTAAAACCATAAGACCCTGATGAAGAGCATGGTCCCCCTGAGGGTCTTTCTGCATTTCTTTAATGGTATGATCCATGGAACAAGATAAATAATAGGGTAGGCTTACCTTTTCACCATGGTGAAAATGGTTGAGTAGCACGAAATGGTGCCCGTAAGACCTCATGAATCTTCCATCCAGAGTAATGTAGGTTATGGTAGCAAACAACACGAACCTCCAAGGCCTACAGATATGCTTGGGTGAGTGGTAGGAGTTATCCACCTTCGCCATTTTCTTCTTTTTGCCATCCGTGATAGGAAATATGTCCGCTAATTTATCAGAAACACTGTGATCTCTATAGAACTTAATACCATCTTTCACCATCCTCGTAGCTTCTGCGATGATATCTTTATCCACCATCATCATCTGGGTGCCCACCAGAACTTTGCCATTCTTCCAATTCTTTATGAAATGCTTGGTAACTATTTGGTCTTTACCGCAGAGCCTCTCCATGAAAACACTTTAACCCCCTTCTTGTAGAATCTCCCAAACCTCTTTGTTCTTCTTCCAATCTGAACATGAATTTGGTTCAAACCTCTTTTTGTTCCCTCCCATTTTTCCCTCAAATTCACTGGAATTCCTAATCTCGACTCTGATATTTCTTCTCTGGTTTCTATTATTGCTTTGAAAAACAACCCAGAATCCGTGCCCTGTTAATATGATATGACTATTAAATAAATACTCAACACCACCGCTGTAAACCTTCATTGAAAAAAGGGGGAAATGCATTAGGAATTATGATTAATGATGCCACGTTGCTTCATTTGTATACAGTCTTGTTCGAACAAGGATTTTGCCTCACACGCAAGTTTACTCTCACCATTAATGGTAATGATTTTCTCAAATCAGCAGGCCAAGTTGGCTACCCAATCAGCACACGAGTTAGCTTCCTTGTAAACATGTGTGAAAACACACATATCGAAGGTCTCACTTATTTCCTTTGCTACTTTAATAGAATTGTTTATAGACCAAGATGGCAGGAACACCTTATTCAAGCATTTTATAATATTCAAAGAGTCACCTTCACACCATACTTTGGTACAATTGGATTCCTTTGCTAAAACCATCCCATGATAAGCAGCCATGGCCTCAACAACATGATTAGTTTGATTGCCAATAGGAATACATTTAATGGTTTTGCATTTTCCCCATTCATCCCTTAAAACCACACCACACCCCACATTACCAGGGTTACGCTTTAAAGCGCCATCGAAGTTGATTTTCATCCAGCCATGAGGAGGGCTTTCTTATTTCACACCTTCTCTAGGATCAGCTTGAAAGAAGTCACTTCCCTTTAATCTCAATTCTTGAAAATAATATGATCATCCTAATCTTTGGGGTTGGCTATTCCACCCATGATGTTGATATTCTCCACCATATTTCGTTTGATTTTCTCATAAATTATTTGAGCCTTAGATGCCTTATCTCTGAACACTCTTTCATTTCTCTCTTTCCGTATTCCCCAACAAATATGAGGTAATGCCAATCTCCATAATAGAATTATAGACTTATTCCTTGAGGGGTGATGCCATGAATTAAAAATCTCTTGGATAGATTCTGAAAAGACCCAACTAATATTGAAGTAATCCAGACATCTAGCCTAGATGTCAGCAGAGAAGGGACAATGGAAGAACAAGTGATTAATGGTTTCCTCATTCTACATACAAAGAAAACAAACACTAGGCATACAAAATCCTCTAATTTTGAGGTTATCAATAGTCCAAATTTTATTTTGAAGGACAGTCCAGAAAAAAAATATTGATCTTGGGAATTAGGCCTTTCATCCAAGCCTTAGCCTAGCTAGGACTCTCCAAATTAGAAAACTGTTGATTATAGAGAGAGGCAACATAAAATTTACCATTTGCAGTAAGTTTCCAGATTAGTTGGTCATCATCATCCACCACCACCATGGAATTCATTATTTTGTTCAGATTACCAATGGAGGGATCAACTGGGGATAATTCCTTTTGTTGTCCATCATTCCAGTAGTCACCCACCATAGTGCCATATTTTTCCTTACATTGAACCTGAAATTTGCCCCAATCAAGGCTATCACTCAACAGGGAATCAAACAACCAAGAATCTTCCCATAATTTAATGAGATTACCTTTCCCCACCTTCCATTTCACACCTTTAGCAATTAGATCTCTAATTCTTGTAACATTTTTCTAGATGTTAGAACCAATCGAGATATCTTCAACATTGAGGAAACTTTGAAGGGTAGGGAATTGTCTTTTATACTTTTTGTCCCATATCAATTTCCATTCTCCCTCAGTGTTATAACCTCTCCATATCTGCTTAGCCATGAGAAACTCATTCATGTCTCTGATTCTTCTAAGGCCTAAACCTCCCTTTCTTATAGGTTTACAAACCTTATCCCACGCAATCAGATTCATTCTCTTATTTACCTCAATCCCTGTCCATAGAAAATTTCTTTGAATTTTTTCAATAGCCTCTGCAAACTTGGCTGGAATTCTAAAAAGGTTGATGACATAAAGTGGAATACTCTGAAGAGTAGATTTCAAAAGTTGGACCTTACCTGCTTGGCTAAGCAGAGAGCCTTTCCATCCAACTAACTTCCTATGAAATTTATCCACAAGAGCACCCCAAAAAATATCAGGTGGGACTTGACATAAAGGGAGCCCAATATAGGAAGTAGGAAGATTCCCCAATTGGCATCCCAAAATGTTACTAATCTTTATCTGTCTTCTTTCCAAAGTGTTTATGAAATAGACAAAACTTTTAGACCAATTTATCAACTGACCAGTAGCTGTCCCATAACTATCCAAAACTTTCTTTAAGCTCCTAGAATTTTTCACTATAGACTTCCCCATAATAATAGAGTCATCCACAAATTGCTGATGGGTGCATACTTGGTCCGCCGATAAAGGTTTCAGCCCACAAAACTTTCCTTTCTCAACAAGTTTACCAATAAATCTTCTCAAATGTTCTACCATGATAATGAAAAGAACTGAGGATAGAGGATCCCCCTGTCTAAGACCCCTCAAGGATTTGAAAAAGGGGGAAGGAGACCCATTGATTAAAATAGAAAAAGAAGTTAAAGATACCAATTGCATAATAAGACAGATACTTCTAGAGAAGAAACCAAAAGCAGAGAGAACATCCATCATAAATCCCCATTCAACTCTATCATAGGCTTTAGATAGGTCAAGCTTCAAAAGAAAGCCTTCTTTTTTAGCACTAGAGAGTGAGTGAATATTTTCATGGACTGTGATTATCAAATCCAAAATTTGTCTCCCAGGGACAAAGCCACTTTGCTGGGGAGAAATGATAGAGGGAGAAAAGTCAAGATTCTAGAGGCCAAAACCTTAGAGATGACCTTGTACAAAGAGTTGCATAGGTTGATAGGTCTAAAAAGATCCATGGAATCAACACCCATCTTTTTAGGAATAAGAGCAATGAAAGTACCATTTAGTTCTTTCAAAATTCTTCTCGCACCAAAGAATTCTTTCACAGCACTGGAAACATCACCTCCAATAATATGCCAATACATTTTAAAAAAGAACATAGGGAAACCATCCAGGCCCGGGGCCTTGTTACCTTCAAAGGAGTTGACAGCTTTCAGAATCTCATCATTGGATGGTATAGCAGTGAGATAGGAGTTCTGATCCGCATCCAAGATAGAGGGGATACAGTCCGTAAGGTCCTTTTGAGCCTGCAGGTCCAAGTTTTGTTCCTTATTCAAGAGGTTGGAGAAGAACTCCAAGGTTGTCTTCCTCATAGAATCTTCATCTTCAATAGTTCTACCATTGACTTTAAGCTGAGATATCCTATTGATGGCTTTGTGTTTCAAAGTGGACATATGAAAGTATTTGGTATTTCTATCCCCTTCCTTCAACCAAATATTTCTCGACCTCTATTTCCATAAAATTTCTTCTTTTTCTATTATGTCATGATATTTCGTGAGAATCTCGTCTTCAACCTCTCTAGAGACCTTGGTATAGCCATTATTTTGAATCTCGTCTTGGATATCTTTACTTTGGGAGTAGACAATTGTGAGTTAAATATTATATACTTCACAAGTAATGAATATGCAGTATTATTTTGCTATTTAGACTTAAAACAAAGGCACCTATGACATCCATTATTCTAGGAGTAGACAATTTGTGAGGTAAATATTATATACTCTACAAGTATTGAATATGAAGTGTTATTTTGATACTTACACTTAAAACAGAGGCACCTATGACATACACTATATTGGGATTACAAAAAAATTGAGCCTGTTCCTCCATTAAAGTACAAGTAACACATTGTTTAAGGAGCTACAAAAAAGATTAAAAACTTGTAAATAGTACCTAGTGTTGTGCGCTCACAAAGAAAATTAAAGTTCCCTTCCTAAAATTCATTTCCCTCTGAAATTGATGTTTTATATAGAAGTTTGATTATAGCAAATTTGTCCTTTTAAAATTGTTTATAACGACGTGGTAAATAATAAATATTTGTTTATTTATTTTTATTTGTGTGTTTTTTAGTTTATAATATTTGTTTTTTATTATTTTAGCAAGAGAAGGGCCTTAAAACCTCACAAAACAACAAAAATAGAGAGCAACAAAACAACTTTTGGTGTCACACACCCAAGCACCCATAACTAAACACATAAGCTAGTCTTAAGAAGTAATTAAAAACATACTAACTTAAACAACATCCCATAATAATCTTATCGAAAAGACTAATATATAAAATTTATAATATTTTTTAAGAACGTGGAAATAAAAAATATATATTTTTGTAGCATAATATTATTTTAATATGTTAATAAAATTGGATTATTTATAAAAATTTATGCACTTACAAAAAATATAGTATTAGTCAAGAAAAAAATGGTCATTTTGGGTTATTGTTGTTAGAATTAATTGTCTATGTTGTCATTGAGGTCAATCTGGTGGTCCAGATTGATCTGTATTGATGTGGAAGATAGGTATGTGTGTTGTGTTGCTGACTATGGGAGATAGGTATGTATGATGCAGATAATATAGATTGTTGTATTAACAAAATAAGAGATTTGGTGCTTCAGAAGTCCGTGCAGTAACCAGAATATTCAAGATTTGCAGAGGTTCGAATTGCTTTGCATTTCATATTTTCTTGTTTAGTGTTAGGGATTATAATGTTCTTACATGTGTCTATGTTATTTTGTCTTGACGTGTGTTGTTGTGCTCTGGAAATGTGTTATTGATCATGATGTTTCTCGGTTCAAATTATCCTCGGATGTTCTATCTCTTGGTTTGGTGATTGCGACATTTGGTAACATGTTGTTGCATTGTGGTGCGATCCACTTTCATTCCTTTCCACCATGGGAATTCTTAGTGGAAACTTATTCTTTTGAATTATGGATTATTGTCTCCTTGGTTGACTTGAATGATATATTTTGGAGATCGGTATATATAAAGATCACTTGTAATAGAAAATTAGGAAGATGGTTTTCATAGAAGGAAGTTGATTGTAAAAAAGAAGATCTATCTCTAGCAATGTGAAGTGGTTGATCAGTGTGGTTGTTTGCTGATGTTGTTTGGTACCGGTGGTAGTGAGCCTAAGGTTTCTTCTGACATTGCAGAAGAGTGGTGGTTGTGCCTCTTGTGGTGGATTCTTTCTTTCTTCCTCTAAGCAGCGAGCCCTCCTTTTTTTTCAGGCGGTTTTAGCCAAGCAGTGAACCCACCTATAATAAGCAATTTTGACAGTGAGCCATCTTTTAAAAATCACCTTAACCGGTGTCACCTTGAAAGGTGTTTTTATATTGAGAACCGACATTCTCCATGGTTTTTTCCTTCTTGACTTTTCCACATCATATCTGGTGTCTCTTGTGTGTGTTCTTTTCATAATATCATTTGTTCATGGTTTTGCATCTGAAATCTTTATTTGTCAGATTTGTTGCTATGAAAATTTTGGTGTCACCATGAAAGGTGTTTTTATAATGAGAACTAACATTCTCCATGGTTTTTTCCTTCTTGAGTTTTCCATGTCATATCTGGTGTCTTTTGTGTGTGTTCTTTTCATAATATCATTTTGTTGGCAATATAGCATTATAACAGACAATGGGAGACTGTTGATGATTATGGATATAACTGATTAAGGATGTTTACTATCTTGATATTATTATTTTGTCATTGATGTCAAGAAATTGATTTTCTAACTCAGTATGATGTTGCCATATCTTGAGAAGTATGATTTGAAGAATATAAAGATGTCGGTAAAAGACACAGGAAAGAATATGATGAATAAGGGGATGAATAAGATATTCAATGGGCAACTATTACCGAGTCAGACAATGATGAGATCATGATGTTTAGATTGTTTTACATCATACATATGTTGTAAATTGTAAGGTTAATACTATACTATGTTATCAAGCGAAGAACCTAGTCAGTAAACCCTAAGGAACCTAGTCGGTAAACCCTAGGGTTATCGCTATCGGTTAATGAAGGCGGAATGTCTACCGAGTAAAGTTTAGTATTTACCAAGTTGTAACCGAGCTATAACAGAATGCATTAAATGTTTACATGCATTATTTAATGAAGGAAGCTGATGAGCTGGAACTGATTAAATGATTGGTATGCCATAAATATAGTTTGTTAATGAATCTATGGCAAAGGAAAGTCGGCATGAAGATCTACAACACATATTGAACCGCAATACCCTGGCACAAGTTCCAAGAAATATATGCAAGTTCCTAGGCGAGGTAAAGCATTTTCAGATCAAAAGATGTATTGAACTTGGACAAGATTGAAGATCTGATGGCTATGATTGATCATGGGAAATGTGATCAAGGAGATTAAGTGGTTAGCTAATTGTTTATAAATAGGAAACTGTTGATAAACAATGTATGCGGACAAGTGTATGCACAGGGATGCTACATAGTGATTACCGAGCACAAAAGCTTGAAGACCTGTTTGAATAATAGAGTATAGAAGCCCAACAGATGGACAAGATTAGTTCTATGTCTAGATTGTATTGAACAAATAAGAATCTGCAATAGTATTTTAGATGTGAAGTTGCAGATAGATTTTTATTACTGTTATTTTGTGAAAGTGACAGAAAATCTCTTAACCGAGTGGACTTAACAGTCTTATTTGTAAAACCCTCTAGCAAGGTGACATTCTGATTAAGTGTTTGAAATCCTTTAACAAGGTCACTTCTAACAAGGTGAAGATCCTAACAGATCTAAGGGAAATCCCTTAACCGGGTCACATCTAGCAATGTGTTTGTAATCTTTAACAGGATTTTCTTTTAACCGAGCATACTCTAGAAGAGTATATTTCTTAGTGGGTCCAAAATCCCACAATGGTTTTTCCCTATTTGGGTTTCCACGTTAAATCTGGTGTTATGAGGTTTATGATGTTTATATGCTTTTGAGTTTGCATGTTTGACAGTTTTGGGTTATATTACTAAAGTATATGTTACCAAGGTTGAATCTGATGTTTTATGGAAGATTAAGTTTGTATGATTCACCCCCCCTCTCATCTTGTTGGCTATTGGATTTGTACTTACATTTAGTATCAGAACTATCAATTGGTATCAAAGCTTTGGACTCTAGAAGAAAAGTTTAAAGGCACTTGAGTTAAAGATCCAAAGATGTATAAGAGGGATGCACCGAAGTTGAACAGGTCAAGTTTCTCTACATGGCATAAAAGGATGAAGCTGCATCTATCAGGAGTTGGAGAATATGTTGTATACTATCTGGAGAATGATTTTGTTACACCGAGCACCTATCCATTGACAATGGAAGAGATAAAGGCAAAGCAAGAACATATTCAAGCAATGATTAAAATAACATCTACATTGACCGATTCAGAGTTTAATGATCTAGAAGGCTACAATGATGCAAAGGCAATGTGGGATAAGCTCATATCAGTGTATGGAGGAGATGAACATGTTCAAAGAGAAAAAGTAGATAGTCTAAGAGGACAACTTGAATCTATGAGGATGAATGAAGGTGGGAACATAACTCAGTATAGTACAAGACTAAAGGAGATTGTCAATCAAATCAAAGGAGCAGGGGGAACTATTGAAGAAAAGGATATAACAAGTAAGTTGTTGAGAACCCTTATACCGTCTTATGCAATTTGAGTCTCTGCAATCAATGAATTGAGGTCTATACCTAATATGCCAGTTTCTTTAGATGTTACTATTGGTAAGCTACATGCATTCAAGTTAACTTTGATAACAGTGGATCTTCGGTAAATAAAGTTGAATCTGCATTTAGTTCTTTTCATCTTGATGAATCTAATGATTACAATGAAAGAAAGTATAAGTACTTTGAAGGAGATCACAGTGGAGCAAGTGAAAGATTTCGTAAGAATATGGAAGAAGTACACAAACTGTATGAGGAAATCAGAAAGCAAGAAGAGTTTGAAGCACTATTAGCCAAAAGGTTACTGAGAGGCAAAGGTAAGTATAAAGGAAAACTACCTTTGAAATGTTTCAATTGTGATAAGATAGGACATATAGCTTCTAACTGTCCTGACAAAGATTCTACTGAAAAGAAAGATTACCGAGATGACAGATAGAAAGATAATCATTACAGAGGACACCGAGACTTTAGAAGAAGAGATAGAAAGACATGTTTAATAGCTGATGAGGAATCTAACGATGATAAATCAAATGAAACTGATACAGAGGAAGTAGTTTATGTGGCTATCAAAGATGGATCAAATGAAGAAAGCTATGAATAAAAATCCCTAATATCACACATAAACACTAATGATTCTTGGATCATAGATAGTGGATGCTCACTTCATATGACAGGAGATAAACACAAGTTTGTTATATTAGAAGATTAAAATGGAGGCTATGTTAGATTTGGTAATGATGCACCATGTTCGGTGAAAGGTAAAGGATCTATAACACTTCTTGACAATGCTAGATGCAATGATGTTTATTGGATTGAAGGTTTGAAATACAATTTGTTGAGTGTAGCACAACTAAACAACACAGGTTACCGAATAGAATTTCAGAAAGGAATTGTCAAAGTTCATGACAAGAATGGAAAGTTAACTGCTACCGGGACACAAGCAAAAGGTAACACATTTCACCTTGACTCAACTCATAACAAGTGTTTGTATGCAAAGATAGATGATACCTGGTTATGGCATAAAAGGTTTTGTCATGTAAATTTTGATAATCTGATCAAAATAAGCAAGAAGCACCGAGTAAGAGGTCTACCAAGTCTTGAAAAACCTGAGAATGCTATGTGCCGAGGATGTCAGATGGGTAAGATGACAAGATCAAGCTTTACAAGTAAGTCTTACACTTCTAAGGGAATTTTAGATCTAGTGCACATTGATCTTTGTGGTCCTATGAAAGTTCAAAGTTATTATGGTGATAAATATTTCATATTATTTGTGGATGACTATTCAAGGAAGATGTCAGTAATGTTTTTAAAAGATAAATCAAAAGCTTTTCAAATGTTTAAATGGTACAAGGAAAGAGTTGAAAATGAAACAGGAAGACAACTGAAATGTCTTAGATCAGATAGAGGAGGAGAATTCACATCTGATGAATTCAACTTATTCTGCAATGATCATGGTATTAAAAGACAAGTCTTTGCATCGAGAACTCCACAATAGAATGGAATAGCTGAGAGAAGAAATAGATCTATTGTAGATTGTGCTAGAACACTGATGATTGAAAAGAAAGTGCCACAAACATTTTGGAGAGAAGCAATAAGCACAACAGTTTATACCCTGAACCGAGTACAATTGAAGAAAGGTACTTTGAAGACACCATATGAAATCTGGTATGATAAGAAACCTAATGTAAGCTAATTTTAAAATCTTTGGAAGTAAATGCTATGTACACAAAGATGATAGAAATGGCAAGTTTGATCAGAAAAGTGAAGAAGGAACATTTCTAGGTTATTCTTCTAGAAGCAGAGCATTTAAATGTCTGATCAAATCATCTAACAAAATAGTAGAAAGTGCAAATGTGAAAATTGATGAATTTGCAAAAAGAAATGATGAAGGAAATTCCAAGGAACCAGAAGACTATGATGAATTTGTCTATGTTCAACCGAGAAGACTGTTGAAGAAAATGAAGAGAATATCCAGTTACCAAGTGATGAAGAAGATCATATAGAGCCTACCGAGCCTATATTAGCCAAGTATGTCAGAAGACATCATGCACCAAGTCAGATTATAGGAGATGACAAGGAACAAACTGAGACAAAACACATGTTTGATATCTGAATTTGAACTAAGAATAGTGAAAGAGGCATTTAACAGTGAAGATTGGATAAATGCTATGACAGAAGAGATTGATCAAATCAAGAAGAATGACACATGGACACTAATCCCAAGACCGAAGGACAAAAATGTAATCGATACAAAGTGGATTTTCAAAAACAAGCTAAATGAAAAAGGAGAGGTCATTCGAAACAAAGCAAGACTAGTTTGCAAAGGTTATTCTCAAGAAGAAGGAATTGATTATGGCGAAACTTTTGCAACTGTTGCTAGACTTGAAGGAGTAAGAACATTATTGGCATATGCTGCTTTCAAAAATTTCAAGGTATATCAAATGGATGTCAAATCTACTTTTCTGAATGGAATATTAGAAGAAGAAGTTTTTATTGAACAACCTAAAGGATTTGTTGAAGACAAGAATAAAGATCAGGTATGTAAATTGAACAAAGCTTTATATGGTTTGAAACAAGCACCTAGAGCATGGTATGAAATATTGCACTCTTATTTGATTAAGATTGGTTTTATAAGGACAAGTGAGAACAACAATATGTACATGAAGAATGATGAAAATGGAATACTGATCTCAGCCATATTTGTTGATGATATTATATTTTGTGGAAATGACTCTTTATGCAAGAACTTTGGAAATGAAATGAGCAAAGAATTTGAGATGTCATTAATCGGTGAGATAAAGTATTTTATAGGTCTACAGATACTGCAATTGAAAAATGAGATTTTCATTACTCAATCCAAGTACATAAAGGAAATCTTGAAGAAATTTGGAATGGAGGATTCAAAACCAGTAAGTACTCCTATGATACCAATTGTAAATTATCAAAGAATGATGAATCTGCATCTGTTGATGAGACACTTTACCGATCCATGATTGGAAAACTTCAATATGTTGTTCACAACAAACCAGACATAGCACATGCAGTAGGTATAGTTGCAAGATTCTCTGCAGATCCTAAGGAAACACACATGACAACAATCAAAAGAATTTTTAGATACTTGAAAGGCACTGAGGATTATGGCTTAGTATATCAGAAAGGAAATGATTTTGATTTAAAAGTTTATACTGATGCTGATTGGGCAGACAACATTGATGACAGAAAAAACACAAGTGGAGGAGCTTTCTTTTTAGGAGAAAGACTAGTGAGTTGGCTTAGCAAGAAACAAGGATGTGTTTCACAATCAACAGTAGAAGCTGAATATGTAGCTGCAGCATTGAATTGTACTAACATTGCATGGATCAAACAACTGTTGGAAGGTATAAATGAGAAAGTTACCGAGCCAGTAACTATATTCTATGACAATACTAGTGCCATTAATATTTCAAAGAATCCTGTTATGCACTCTAAGACAAAGCACATCTCTATCAAATATCATTATCTTAGAGAAGAAGCTCAAGAGAAGAAAGTGGTGTTGGAGTATGTTAGCACAAAGGAACAAATAGCAGATATCTTCACCAAGCCACTGCCAAGGGACACTTTTGAATATCTCAGAATTAAGTTAGGGGTCCTACTCCTATCTTCTACTCACTGACCGAGTTCGGTGAAAGCATCAATCCGATGACTCTATCGAATATCTTATAGGAGTTGATGCTGCATTATACACTTTAGGATGTTTTCTAAAGGTGTACAGGAAATATTACAGGAAACAATACAGGGAATAGGAATTGAAGACAAAATGCTCTAACCGAGACTGCATTGATACACAACAGCAGGAAATCACTTCATACAGGAAGAAAATATGTTTTAGTTCTTTACTTTCTGGCATTGTTGTCAAAGGGGGAGAAGACTAATAAAAAGGGGAGAAGACTGAAGTTTGGAAAGAAGACTGAGAAAATAGGAGAAGTCTAATGAATGGGGGAGAAAGTCTGATGATAGCAAGAGAGCATTTCAGCATTTTAGAATCACAACAATCCGAATCTTTTAAGGTCAAATCAATTGGTTTTGCCATCAATGCCAAAGGGGGAGATTGTTGGCAATATAGCATTATAACAAACAATGGGAGATTGTTGATGATTATGGATATAACTGATTAAGGATGTTTACTGTCTTGATATTATTATTTTGTCATTGATGTCAAGAAATTGATTTTCTAACTCAGTATGATGTTGCCATATCTTGAGAAGTATGATTTGAAGAATATAAAGATGTCGGTAAAAGACACAGGAAAGAATATGATGAATAAGGGGATGAATAAGATATTCAATGGGCAACTATTACCGAGTCAGACAATGATGAGATCATGATGTTTAGATTGTTTTTACATCATACATATGTTGTAAATTGTAAGGTTAATACTATACTATGTTATCAAGCAAAGAACCTAGTTGGTAAACCCTAAGGTTATCGCTATCGGTTAATGAAGGCAGAATGTCTACCAAGTAAAGTTTAGTATTTACCGAGTTGTAACCAAGCTATAACAGAATGCATTAAATGTTTACATGCGTTATTTAATGAAGGAAGCTGATGAGTTGGAACTGATTAAATGATTCGTATGCCATAAATATAGTTTGTTAATGAATCTATGGCAAAGGAAAGTCGGCATGAAGATCTACAATGCAGATTGAACCGCAATACCCTGGCACAAGTTCCAAGAAATATATGCAAGTTCCTAGGCGGGGTAAAACATTTTCAGATCGAAAGATGCATTGAACCTGGACAAGATTGAAGATCTGATGGCTATGATTGATCATGGGAAATGTGATCAAGGAGATTAAGCGGTTAGCTAATTGTTTATAAATAGGAAACTGTTGATAAACAATGTATGCGGGCAAGTGTATGCACAGGGATGCTACATAGTGATTACCGAGCACAGAAGCTTGAAGACCTGTTTGAATAATAGAGTATAGAAGCCCAGCAGATGGACAAGATTAGTTCTATGTCTAGATTGTATTGAACAAATAAGAATCTACTTTAGCATTTTAGATGTGAAGTTGCAGATAGATTTTTATTACTGTTATTTTGTGAAAGTGACAGAAAATGTCTTAACCGAGTGGACTTAATAGTCTTATTTGTAAAACCCTCTAGCAAGGTGACATTCTGATTGAGTGTTTGAAATCCTTTAACAAGGTCACTTCTAACAAGGTGAAGATCCTAACAGATCTAAGGGAAATCCCTTAACCGGGTCACATCTAGCAATGTGTTTGTAATCTTTAGTAGGATTTGCTTTTAACTGAGCATACTCTAGAAGAGTATATTTCTTAGTGGGTCCAAAATCCCACAGTGGTTTTTCCCTATTTGGGTTTCCACGTTAAATCTGGTGTTATGAGGTTTATGATTTTTATATGCTTTTGAGTTTGCATGTTTGACAGTTTTGGGTTATATTACTAAAGTATATGTTGCCGAGGTTGAATTTGATGTTTTATGGAAGATTAAGTTTGTATGATTCACCCCCCCACCCCCCCCCCTCTCATCTTGTTGGCTATTGGATCTGTACTTACATTTAGTATCAGAACTATCACATTTGTTCATGGTTTGCATCTGAAATCTTTATTTGTTGGATTTGTTGGTATGAAAAATTTAATGTTTTAATTGATAATTGGTTCACCCCCCCTCTCATTTATCAGGAACATTCAACAATTCATATCAAAGCTTTGGTTCCTAAAAATTGAATCTAACCGCTCAAGGAGATCTGATGGCACATAAATTGATTATCCCTACCTTTGAAGGATGCGACTTTTGTTTCTGGAAAGTAAAGAAGCGAGGATATTTGATCTCTCTAAGTAACAAGACCTAGAAGGCTGTGGAGACTAAGTATTCAATACCAGTGAATGGTCCTACTACACTAGATGAGATTGAAGCTTATGAAGAAAATTAGTGAGGAAGGTATGTTATCTTTCGTGCTTTATCTAAAACTGATTTGGGGAAAGTTTTTTTTTAGACAATACTTATGAAGTTTGGGAAAGGTTGAAAAATATTTATGAAGGGAATGAAAGGGTCAAGCTATCCAAGATGCAGACTGCTATCCAAGATGCACTTATCAGAGTTTGAGAATGGAAGGGTCAAGCTATCCAAGATGCACTTATCAGAGTTTGAGAATGGAAGGGTCAAGCTATCCAAGATGCACTTATCAGAGTTTGAGAATGGAAGAAGGTGAAGGTGTTGCAAGCTACTTTTAGAAGGTTGATGGTGCTATGAATGAGATCAAAGATCTTGGTGGTGTTCTAGATGAGAAGGATGTGATACAAAAGATCATAAGAGCCTTACCAAAAAGTTACAGTGACAAGATATCAGTTATTGAGGAAACCTATGATCCAACAATTTACTAGAGAGCAGTTATTCGACACCTTGATTGCATTTGAAATGAGAAAGTTTGGTAGAGACAAAGCAAAATCAGAAACAAATTTTATAGTATCAAAATTTGTAGATGAAGATCTAGATGATGAGAGCCTAGATGAAATGGAAGCAAGTTTTGTAAGAAAACTGAAAAGAGGAACCAACAAGTATATAGGTATGCTACCCCTTAAATGTTTTAAATGTGGAAGGATTGGTCACTATGCATTTAGATGTCCGGAAAGAGGATCAAAACAAAAATTTAAGGAAAGTAAAGGAAACTTCAATAAGAAAGCTTACTATATTAGAGATGATGGTATTTTTTATGATGAGTCAGATTATGAGGATGGTGACTGTTTGTTCATGGTAGAGAAAGATAGACCAAAATGTAATAACTCCAAGATTTTTGAGACTGTTGCTTCAACATTGCATGTTAGGAGAGATAGAAATGAGTGGTTGATTGATAGTGGATGTTTAAATCATATGACTGGTGACAAAAATAAGTTTGTAAAGCTTGAAATATATGATGGTGGTTTTGTTAGATTTGGAGATGATCGGTCTGCTCAAATTGTTGGAATTGGTTCTATCACTTTTGATGGAAAGCATAACATTGATAATATTTAGTATGTAAAAGGATTACATCATAATATTTTTGAGTGTTGGATAGTTGTGCAGAAATCGTTACAATGTTGTCTTTTGGGATGGTGGTTGTGAGATTCAGAAGAGATTCAAAACTGTCATTGCTATGAAGAAAAAGACTGGTGGAAACATGTAGCGATTGGAAGCTGCTACAGGACATTGCTTGTTATCACAAATCAATGAGAGTTGGTTTTGGCATCGGAGAATGTGTCATCAATTTTTACAATCTAGTGAAGATTAGTTTGACAAGTTGTCATAGATTTACCAAGACTGATTAAACCTAATAATAGTATTTGCAAAGAATGTCAAGTGGGAAAGAAAACAAAAGGAACATTTAGAGGAAAGGAACAATCGTATGTCAAATTGTTGGATCTGATACACACAAACATGTGTCATCTGACTAGAACAAGGAGTCTACAAGGTGAGAGATGTTTCATTCTCTTAATTGATGATCATTCTAGAATGACGGGTTGCATTTCTAAGAGAAAAATCAAAAGCATTAGAAAAGTTCAAGATATTTAAAGCTAGAGTTGATAATGAAGCAGATAGAAGAATTAAGTGTCTGAGATCTGATAGAGGAGGGGAATTTATTTATATAAATTTGATACTTTCTATGAAAAATATGGAATTAGAAGGCAATTATCAGCTCCTAGGACACCTCAGAAAATGGTGTAGTTGAACGCATGAACAAGACTATTCAAGAGGTGGTATGAATTATGATCAAGTAAGCAAACCTATCGTTAATATACTGGAGAGAAGCTATACACACTGTTGTGTATACTATTAACAAAGTCTTGTTCAGAAAGAAATTTGGGAAGAAATTATATGAACTATGGTATGTACTTGCTATATCTGGAGAGATGAAGGAAACCTTGGCAGAGTATATGAAGGATATTTCTTGGTTATTATACAAAGAGCGAAGCGTACAGATATTACAGCAAGAGATTGAACAAAATTGTTGAAAGTGCAAATGTGAAGGTTGATGAGAACATTTCAAAAGAAGTTGTTATTCAAGAAGGGCATGAATTTGATGGAGAAGAGAAGAACAAAGATGAAGAGAAGAAGAAAGAAAAACAAGTTTCTTTGACAACTATATAAAAAACCCCTAGGTATGTCCAGAAGAATCATTCTGAGAATCAAATCATAGGAGATAAAAATAGAGGAGTCGTTACAAGAAGCAAAGCTACCAAAGAACAAGTTCTTTTGTGCTTACTTTCTGAGACCGAACCTAAGGTTGTTGAAGAATCCTGCAAGGATCAGAATTGGATGAAAACCATGAAAGAAGAACTGGATCAAATTGAAAAAAATCACACTTGGGAACTGGTACCTAGACCAACAGATAAGAATGTTATTGGAACAAAGTGGGTATTTCAGAACAATTTGGATGAAGATAGTCAAATTGTAAGAAACAAAGAAAGGTTGCCATTGATTTTGATGAAACCTTTGTTCCTATTGCTAGAATGGAGGCTATTAGGATGTTTTTGGCTTTTGCAGCATATAAGGATTTTAAAGTCTATCAAATGGATGTAAAGTCAACATTTCTAAATGGAGAATTAAAGGAAGAGGTCTACATTAAACAACCAAAAGGATTCAAGTTATCAGATGATCTCAATGTTGTTTGCAAACTGAAGAAGGCATTGTATGGAAGATTAGATAAGTATCTACTAAATCAAGTATTTCTAAAAGGGTCAGTTGATAGCAATCTCTACTTGAAAGTTGAATCAAGTAACATCTTAATTGTTGGTGTTTATGTGGATGACATAATCTTTGGTGGTAATGATGATATGTGCAAGGAATTTGCTAGTGAAATGCAGAAAGAATTTTAAATGTCTATGATTGGTGAGTTGAATTTCTTCCTTGGATTGAAAGTAAATCAGAACAGTAAAGGCATTTTCATGTCTTAGTCAAAATATGTTAGAGATTTGTTGAAGAAGTTTGGATTGGAGAATTTCAAATTGGTATGTACTCTGATGACTACCAGATGCAAGTTGACTAATGATGACAAATCATCTAAAACTGAAGCAAGCAAATACAGGTCAATGATTGGAGGATTGTTATATTTGACTGCTACTAGACTAGATATCATGTATGTTGTTTGTCTTGCAACAAGATTTCAGTAAGAACCAAAAGAGGCACATGTTGTTGTAGTAAAAAGGATATTCAGATACTTGAAAGGAACAAAAGACTATGGATTGTGGTACCCCAAAGGATCAAATTTCATTTTGAAAGCTTATATTGATGTAGATTGGGTAGGGAGTGTTGTTGACAAAAAAAGAACAAGTGGTGGAGCATTTTTCCTCGGCTCTCAGTTAGTAGCATGGCTAAGTAAGAAACAAGATTCGATATCATTGTCAACAACAAAATCTAAGTATATATCAGTTGTTTCGTGTTGTACTCAAGTGCTTTGGATGAAACAAAATTAGAAGGATATTGGCATGTTATTTGATGAACCCATCTTGATCATGTGTGATAATACAAGTGTAATCAATATCTCTAAGAACCTGGTTTTGCATTCCAGAACAAAGCATATCTCTATTAAGTATCATTTCTTGAGAAAGAAAGTATTGGACAATGAAGTGAAACTTGAATATGTTCCTACCAAAGAGTAAGTTGCAGATATTTTTACAAAGGCATTGTGCAAGGATACTTTTGAGTATCTTCGATAGTTTTTAGGGGTTATTCTCCTTCCCAGTTTGAACTAAGTAAATTTGACAGTGCAGTAGTCCAGGATAATTCATTTACATTTCTGTTTGGGCTAATGGTTGGGGCTTTCTCTCAAGGGTAGCAAAGTAGTTTCTAAGTTTTGTTGCTCTCTACCTTTGTCCTTGATATAAAAGGGAGAGAAGTTTGAGGAGAAATTTGTGCTAGAGAAGGCTGGAAGTATATACTTTTTCTTCCCAAGGGGGAGAAATATTTGAGAAGTGTTTTGAACATGTTGTTGGAGAAATTGTTTGTCATTGATGAATGTTGCCATCAATGATTTTGGGGAGATTGTTAGAATTACTTGTCTGTGTTGTCATTGATGTCAATTTGGTGGTCCAGATTGGTCTGTATTGATGTGGAAGATAGGTATGTATGTTGTGTTGCAGATATGGAAGATAGGTATGTATGATGCAGATTATACAAATTGTTGTATTAGTAGTATGAGAGTTTTGGTTCTCTGAAAGTCTATGCAATAATCAGAGTATTTGAGATTTGCAGAGGTCCAGATTGCTTTGCATTTCATATTTTCTTGTTGAGTGTTTGAGATTATAATGTTCTTGCATGTGTCTATGTTATTTTGTCTTGATGCGTGTTGTTGTACTCTAGAAATGTGTTATTGATCATGATGTTTCTCAGTTTGAATTGTCCTTGGATGTTCTATCTTTTGGTCTAGTGATTGCAGTGTTTGGTAACATGTTTTTGCATTGTGGTGTGGTCCACTTGTCATTCCATTCCACTGCAGGAATGTTTAGTGGAGACCTATTCTTTTGAATTATTGATTATTATCTTGTTGGCAAAATTGAATGATATATTTTGGAGATCAGTGTATATAAAGATCACTTGTAATGGAAAATTAAAGAAGTTTTTCATAGAAAGAAGTTGATTTTAAAATAAAAAATCTATCTCTAGCAATGTGAAGTGGTCAAGACCAGTGTGGTTGTTTATTGATGTTGTTTGGTACCGGTGGTAGTGAGCCTAAGGTTTCTTCCAACATTGTAGTAGAGTGGCAGTTGTGCCACTTGTGGTGGATTCTTTCTTTCTTCCTTTGGGTAGTGAGCCCTCATTTTTTAGGTGATTTTAGTCGGGCAGTGAGCCCACTTGTAGTGAGCAATTCTAGCAATGAGCCATCTTGTAAAAATCACCTTAACCGGTGTCACCTTAATAGGTGTTTTTTATATTGAGAACTACAATTCTTCGTGGTTTTTCCTTTCTTGGGTTTTCCACATCATATCTGGTGTCTCTTGTGTATGTTCTTTTCATGATATCATTTGTTCATGGTTTTTCATTTGAAATATTTATTTGTTGGACCTGTTGCTATGAAATATTTAATAACTTTTAATTGATAACTGATTCACCCCCCTCTCAGTTATCCGGAAAATTCAACAATTGTGTAGCAATTTATTTATTTTTTATACTTTAAACTATAAAAAAATTGTAGAGGGCATGACTTATTGGAAAATTGAATCCCCACATCAATGTTCAACAAAGTAAGCAAATGGAAGAATGCTTAAACAATTTTATTAGAATTTAGGCAATATGGATGACATGAATATTTTTTGGAGTGTTAAACACTCTTAAGGTTTCAGTGGGATTGATGAGATAAGGTTGGTGGGGGAAAAGTAGTGTGATTCCCTTTTTAGGTCTGTGTGCTCTAAAAGTGTTGGTGGGAATGCTTGAGCCTCAAAAATAATGATCAAAATGGTCACCAATCCCCAAGTGACTGGTTGGCATGGTTATTTTGTCTTGTAGAGTGGGTCAAAGTCAATAGGTCACCATCACTAATCCCCAAATGTTGGTGTGCCTCATTATTGATAATTGACCTTGTAAAATGGAACTAATTTAACTTAAATAAGAGTTAATTTTTACTTTCCCAATCTCTTTTTTCCTTTTTCCAAAAATATGAAGATCGTGTATATTTTTTTGCTTAAAGGGGACTAGCGGAATAGGAAAAACTATTGAAACTTAAGATTCACTATTAGTCTCAATTATTTTGATTTATAATTTAAAATTGCTATATTCCAAAAGTGGATTTTTTCAAATGGAAATGGAAAGGGCTCCTTTTTTTCCTCCAACTAGATCTTTTTAACTTCAATTCATTTCATTCTTGCATTTTACATCTCTCTCCTACATATCACTCTCATTTTGACCTTGCATACTCCACTATGCACCATTTCCTTGCTACATTGATATCTTGCAATCTCAATTTTCTTATACAAAGAAGTCACTGCCACTTTGGAGATTGTTGTTGCTTCTAGTTGCACTTGCAGGTTGCTGAGCTTCTATGGTTGAGGGGTGGTAACTCTCTAAGGTTCTTGAGCATCTTTTCTATTTATTTTGATAGCATCTTGTTCATTTTGTCATTTCATGTCTATTTTTCATATTTTTATCTTGGCTATCCATGAAGATATAATCATTGAAATAGGGGTTTGATTGAGGAAAAGCCTTATACAATCACCCCAAATATTTATTCGATCTTGTGTGTGTAGGTGTTGGTGAAGGAGATTCGTAAAAGTGGTCCACAAGTTTGTTTGATATCTCTAGTGATCTGTATCCTTTTCCTTGTCATTTAATTAATCACTTTCATTTCAGTCATTTCAATTTATTGTTTAGTCGTATTCTACAATTCCTCAAATTTTAAAATGTTGTATAGACCATTCGACATTTTTGGTGGTATTCTCTATTTTTTGTCGATACGAGACACTAGCACACCGCACTATCAACCACACACTGCACAAACATCCTAGATAGAGAGCTAGTCAAATCATCTAGAAAAAATATTTGTGGTTCGCACTTTTATTTTTTGAAGTCTCAAGAACTTAGATAAATCATGTGCATAGTTAAATTACATTTTTAGCTAATGAGTAGATAAACCTGAAGGTTGCAGTTATTTTTGGGCTTATCTAAGTGGAGGATTGGAACTTGAACTCTTAAAATTATTGGATTATCCTTCATAGTGGTTCACTTTTCATACTCTACATTTTTGTGAACCCGACATGAACTTGTCTTTAGGTTAAAACTTTGCAAAATAGACGTTCATTTTGAAACAGAAACATAAATATTTTTTCTCAAATCATCTTCTCTCTCTTTGAGGTTTGCAATATTGTGAGCTACAACAACCTTCCATGAGCTTGACAACTTTCTTTGCAACTTTTGGGAATGTAATTACAAGAAGCTTGAGGAACTTAAACACATCTCAAACTAGATACAGTTTGTCCAGACCTTGACCAATATTTTTTAGAGATCCCAAATCTCCTCATTTCCATCTTCACTTTGCAAATTATTTAGATTCAAATTCTCAACAAAATTGTTAGAAAATTTTTCCTCTTGGGTCTCCTCCTATGGACCACGGGTCTGCTCTTAGGGTCAACTTTGAGTGGGTGTAGTCCTTGGAAGAGAACTTGAGGGACTTCAAAAAAAATCTTAATTGGGATAACCTTTTCACTCAAGCTACTCTATTGCAATAAATCTAAGAGATTTTGTTCTCTCATATCACAAGGACCTTGTATTACTTTGTGCATTGTCCAATATAGTTGAAACACGTGTACATTTGTATACATTTATTTTGTCTCAACCTCATGATACTCATTCGAACATCACTAGTACCATGTCCCAATGTCTAAGGTGTTGGTGCATATTGTTGAATCTAATCATATCACAACTCCTATATCTTCTCTTGATAATACAAACATTGTGTTTGTGAATCTTATTATCCTTGGAATTAATGTTTCTTAGAATCTATTGGGGTATAACATTCCTCCTCTGGCTAGTTCAACAAATCCAACTTCCACAATTAATGTTTCCATGTTGTACACCTCTATCTCAATGGCTAATCAACCTCTCCCTCTCCCACCATCTAATCATATTCTAAACACCCTGTTACAAAACATGGGTCAAATGTAATCTTAGCTTGCCAACTTGAGCAATACTGCTAAACAATCCACATTATCGGGTAAGTGCAAGAAGATTAGTACCAATTTGTGGAAATTTTTCTCGTGAGGAAAAATGTTGCTAGAAATGAGGACCAATTTTTTAGAAAATGGGCATCTATTATGCTTAATTTGGGACCTTGAGCCAAAAAATCACAAAAATGGGACTCATTTTTGCACTTTATATAATGGGCACCCGTTACATTTAAATAACAGGGACCCATTCTAGAATGGGGCCCTGTTATTTAAAATTTAAAAACCAACCCCGTCATGTGCCTCGGGATTCTGGTCAAGTAAGGCCTGGAATGCCCAAACTTGAGCCTTGGACCTACAAGTACAAGGTTGGACTATGTGAGTAACAAAATCTTAACTTCTAGCATATGTTTGATGCCCCTTTTTGCACAATTATTAAATGAAATTAAAACACATTAGAGATTGCATTGTGTAGAGTATATATATATTTGTACAGGATCTGGTCCATAAACTTGAAATATCAAGTTTTCTTGTTTATTTAATAACTTTTTTTACTTCTTTTGAAAAAAAATTTATATGGCATCAATCTACACAAAATTCCTTTCTAAATTAAAATAAAATAGAAAATGGTAGGTTTCCAATTATGGTGGCCATACACGAGGGGTTTTTAAAATAGCAACTAGGGGCAATAGAAAATTAATAAAAAATATTTTTTTAAATTACAAAAAAATATTCTCATCAATCTTTAGTGTCTTATAGATCTTTTCCTAAAAGGGTTCAAAAAATAAATTATTTATGTCAAAAAGTGGTGGTTGTACATGTGCATGGTATGGTCCTGAAACACACATTTTTAAATAGTGGTTTTCAGAAATCCAATTTGAAAGTTAATTTTTTTTTATCTAGGTATTAAAATAAATTACATATTTTGAAACTAGACTCCAAGTGCTACTACTGACTTTTTCCAAGATCCAATCTCTAAGTTCTTCAGATTTTTATGTCAAATGTGGCAAAATTTGAAAATCAAGGAAAACACTTCCACATTTTAGCCAAAAAGTGGACTCAACTTCTTGCACACACCCCACCTTATTATCATTACAAACCTCTTTCTTTGACTATCCTAAATGAGCTTGTGCCCCAAGGGTTCAAGATTCCAAAATTTGATAAGTACAGTGGTAAGGGAGATTCTTAGATGCATGCTAATTATTTAGCTAACTTTGTAGTGATTTGTCACATCAGGATCATTTGTTAGAAAAGTTGTTCCCATGGTCCCTTACCGAGACCATGTTGGAATGGTTCTTCGTGTTTCTTGATAACTCTATATGCTCTTTTGTATAGCTTATATATCAATTTTTAGAATTTTTTTAGGTGAACATTTGATCTAAGATCACTATTTTTCATCTTGTTTGTTGTAAGCAACAACCTAATGAAAATATACTTGATTTCATATCTCTTTATTAATTTATATCTTCACAAATTCCTTATGTCCTTCTTGATAATAAAATCCAGAGGATGTTCATTGGAAGTTCACAACGAACATTAAAGGAACAAATTTCTTTGATGATGTATCCTTATTTTTCTCATCTATGTACTACATTGTGGGATTATTATCAAACATTGACATAGTATAGGGCTTCTTTTTCATTCTCATGTTCTGATAATTATGGAGCTCCATCTTCTTTTGGAAAATCAAAGAAGAATAAAATAGTGGAAAATATGGTTACAATTCTTGGGGAAATTGAGAAAGGAACAAATGGAACTTAACAAAATCAGATCTTTATAAAAATATTCAATTCTTACTTAAGTGTGCTCCAAAAGTATTAAAGAACAATTTGATTACCCTGCCAAAAACTAGACAAATTCTCGATAACAATCCATACCCTAGTTGGTATGGTGCTTGAAAATACTATCAATACCATCAAATTCATGGGCATGACACCAAATTTTGTGTGCTTCTAAGAGATAAATCCAAGACCACATAGATAGCAGTACCATCTAGCTTAGTGATAAGAAACATAATTCAAATAAATTTGCTACTAAACCCAATAGTCGACTACAAACCTATACAAATCATTTTTTGCATCATTCTTCTAATTTCATTATTGCTTACTCTACATCTCCATCTAGTGGTTTTAAGTATTTGAAAATGGTGCCTATGACTTTGATCTCCCTTCCAAGTTAGAAGGTTAAGATGTTTGATGTATATTTTACACCTAATGACTTATCATATCATGGAGAGTACTCCTTTCTTTTCCTTGATTGAGAATTATAATATCATCACCAACATTATGATTGACCCTGCTAGGAGGGCCAATGTTATAATAGAGAAAATGTTCTCTATTAATGGTCTACATAGGGTGAGATATGATGATTATAATGCCAACATTCATAATCATGGTGTCTTTTCTCTTTCTCCTTTGGGACTTGTTTCTTTGTCAGTCCTTGTGGGACTTAACATTGTGTCTACAATATTTATTGTGATTCCATAAGTTGACTTGTTCATAATGAAACTAGGCATACCCTAGCTATTTTTCATGGATGTTATCAAATCTATAATCATCAAGTGTTTAAAGTTCCCTCATGATGGCATTTAATAAACTATCTAGGATATTGGATACAAACCACTAGTGGCGGATGCATGATTTTCTCTTGATCATTTCTGACCTACTTTGGTGGAGCCATGTTTCCTTGTGGTGATTTGTTTTATAAAGAATATTACAAGTATAAGACTAGGGAATTAACCCTTGATTTGGTCGTACCACCTTTCAAAGCTCCTCCTTCATGGTTTTCTCCTGCACACCAATGTACTTAATCCTCTACTCCTTCATCTAAGGATAAGGACATGTTAGCTCCCTTGAAAAAACCTCCTCATTTTTCTAAGACATCATAGCCTCCAGTAGTGCCTGCTCTTTCTTTACCTATTCCTAGAATATGAAAAGGAAAGGTACCCACATTTTTGAAGTTGATGTCCTATATTTTTTAACTTCCCACTCTTCCTAATGTCCCTCACCACACTTTGTATGGAAAAGGTAAGCATTCTTCTTTAGTGGGCCCTTCACATTCAACACTTGTGTCTTGACCTTCAATGGCTCCTCTTGTTCATGCACTTACTCCAAAAGAAATAGAAGGAAAGGTGCTTGTGGTTGTGTCATAGGTCCCTATGTTTGTGGCACCTCCTATTTCATCTATGGATATTCCTCTTCCATTGGTAATAGTCACAGAGATGGATTTACCTATGGTGTAAGATGTTACAAAGTCTTCTCAATCTATGTTCCTAGTTTCCTTTTGTGTCAGAACTATCTTGCACATGAGTGTAAGTGTCATCAATGTATAATGGCTTGAGAACATGATGTCATGTAGGAGATCAAGGATGATTCTTTTGTTTCAACTCCCCATTCTTCTTTTTTTTCTATTCATGTTCTAGGTTCTGCTTTTCCTTTTGTCTCTCTTGCTTATGTCTTTATTTTATCTTCTTTGGGAGATGTTGATGAACATCACCCCAAAAGGGTGCAAGTTTTCATTTTTCCATCCTTAGAGACACCTCTTATCACCTCTTTGTTTGATATTCCTCCATTTGTATAACCCATAGAGATGCTTGATGTGAAATTGATGTCTACTGCATCTCTGTCTACTCCTCCTACTTCTCAATAAACTATTCATTCTATCTTTCTTAGGGTCATTCAACCTACCATCGTCAATGTGAGGATTCCATATTAGTTTCCAAAGTGTAAGTTTGAGCAAGGCCTCTTCCCTGAGTCCCATTGTAAAAAGTATTATCTTTCAATTCCCCTTCCTTCTTATGTCCTTGTAGTTGAGAAGGCTCCTCTTTCTCCAGGATTTAATCACAACTCCTCTTTGAGAGGTTTGCATTGTGACTTTTATTTTCAACCTTCAATCAAGTGACCTCACTCCTCCCCTGAGAAGTGTATATTTGAAATTTTAACATTTTTAACTATCTCTACAAGATCATTGTCATTGGACTCGCAAGTGTTACTAGGTGAAAATATCGAGGTAGATTCATCCTTGGCCCTTTTTTAGGCAAGATCCCTGGTACTACTATTGTCATTATCCCTTTATAGGCTCATCCTTATCCCCCCTATGATGAAAATTGGGAAGAGGTCAATGACTTGTTTCAAGTGATTGACTAGAGAAATGCCTCTTGATGTCTTTAGATTAGAAATTTCTTATTTGTTTGTGTTCCCTTGTATTTATTTGTATTTTCTTGTGCTCTCTCCTAGAGGACCCAAGATACCCTTGTAGGTAATTTGATATAGGGGAAAAAAATGTAATATACTTCTTCTATTTGTATCATCATTCTTATTTTTGTTGTACGTTATTTTTCAACATTTGGGGTTAATGCAAAGAATCGAGGCATTTATGCCTCTTCCATGTTGACCAAATTTTTATTTTGTCTTTATGTTCTCCTTCATGATTTAAAATATTTGGGGATATGCTGACGATTCATGTGTAGTTATATACAAATACTTTTAATATGAATCCTACTAACCCTGAATACTAGGATTCCCCATCTCTTTATGTTTTTGTCGATGTTTCATTGATGTTGCAAGTTTTATGTGGTATCTATTGCAAGGTAGCATTCCGTGGAAACATATCATTATGTTTTCATGTCACAACATCTTTTCTCCTTAGAATAACTTGTGCTCATTTGCATAGCATAGTTCATTCTAAAGGGGGACTATAACACTCCTCATCTCTTACTTCTTATATTCATTTCCAAAATATTTCTACATTCAATTTTCTTATCAATGCCTAGTGTGGGGGCATCCCACTAGACATTGTCTATATACACATATATGTCTCTTTTTTGTTGTTGTATTGCAATGCAGTTTGCAACAATCAAAAGCCAATTGGATTTTAGTATGGTCCTTAGCATAACACGTCTTGCTAGAAAACATATCAATACCATCTTACGTCCAAGCAAATTTTTTATGTTTATTTTTACTTTTTCACCTAATATTTTTGTCTATATCTAACATGTTTATGGTGATCCTGGATTTTAATAGTTTTTTTATATAGGATTGACTTGGTTCTCTTCCCTAGGGGAAACTCCACGTAGATAGAAGACTTTGCATCCTAGGTAAAATGCTCTAAAAAAAAATTCTCTCTACTCTAGCTCGCATCTTTTATAGAACATATATGCTTGCTAAAGTGGGGGCAAAATTTAATATTGTAAATTGCATTCTATGCAATTTCAAATTACATATGCCTTCTCTTTAATTATAATTAATACATCTGTGCTATTTATTCTTAATCTTGATTCAAAAGATCCCTTAATACTCTACATGTCTAAATTATTAAGCATTAAGTCTAATATTTGCTTAGATGAATATGCATTGCACAGATGTTTGTGCAATACGCTAGCATGGCACAAAAATATGTGACTATGTTAGTTGTTGGGATGTTACACTTGCTACATTTTGGTAGTGTAATACCTCTACCAACCTGTGCTTTCATTGGGATACACTTTGCCATGCTATTTTGAATAAAATGTTCCTTCTTTGCCTCCAACTATATCTTTTAAGCTTCAATACATTCCATTCTTGCAGTATATAGCTCTCTCCTACACAATGATATATTGAAATCTTATTGTTATCATATGAAGAAGTCACTATCACTTTCCAGATTCTCGTTGCTTCTTAGTTACACTTGCAAGTTGTTGAGTTTATGTGCTTGAGGAGCGGTAATTCTCTAAGGTTATTGAGCATATTTTTTGGTTATTTTGAGAGCACCTTGTCAATTTCATCATTTTATGTCTATTTCCCATATCTTTTTTTTGGCTATCCATGGAGATGGGAACACCAAAATAAGGGTTTGATAGAGGCAAACCCCTATACAACCACCCAACATATTTCATTGGTCTTGTGTGTGTAAGTTCTAGTGAAGAAGTTGCTTGGAAGTAGTCTACTAGTTCATTTGGTATCTCTAGTGATCTTTAACCATTTACATGTCATTTCAGTTGTTTCGCTTTCACTCTATTAATTTCAATGTACTATTTTGTCATTTTTTTATCGTTCCCAAATGTTAGAATGTTGTACAAACCATTCAATACTTACTATGATAATCTATATTTTTTGTCTGTATGAGACATTAGTGTGTCATGTTGTTATATCTATGTTGCACAAACATCCTAGATAAAATTTTGTCAGATTGTCTAGAATATCTTTGTGGTATGCACTTTTGGTTCTGTTTAGATAAATCTCATGTACAGTAAAATATGTATTTAGTTAACAAGTAGATTAATTTAAAGGTTGTAGTTATCTTTGGGCTTATCTGAGTGGAGGCTTGGAATTTGAGCTCTCAAAGGATTTGATTATCCTTCATAGTAGTTCTCTTTTTATAAACTACAGTTCAAAACTAAGGAAGGCTTATATGTGTGAATAGTGATGTCATATAGGCTAACCAGGATATTAGACATACTTATAAGTCTACCAAACAAAGTTATGAAATAATTTTTGGTAAGTGTGTGATCATTTGTTTAGATGATATTTGGTGATTAGCAAGTATGTGAAGGAACATTTGTTACACCTATAACAAGTCTTTGCATAATTGAGGAAGTAAAATTTGTGCGTTAACCTAAAGAAGTGCATCTTCATGAAGGAATTGACATACTGGCAATTTTTTTTATTTATTTTTGAATAGATTGAAGATAGACCTTGAACATGTTGTACAATGGCTGAGTGGCTAGGACCAAGAAGTGCAATCAAGGTAAGGAGTTTTATGATTTGGTGAGCTTATATACAGATTTCATTGAAAACTTTAGTAGTATTTGTGTCCCTTTGACTCATTATATGTAGAAAGCTAAATTTGAATAGACAACTACTACTTCTGAGAGCTTTGCAATCTTGAAGAAAGTGACCAAGGATCTTGTGTTAGAGCTCAATACTGGAATTTTTTTTCCAAGTGGACTATGATGCCAATGACAACATGATTAGTGTTATGGTAATCTAGAATGGAAAAGCCACCATATATTTTAGTGACAGATTGAATGATTCCATTTAGAAATATTTGATGTATGACCAAGGGTTCTACTTTATTATGTAAGTGGAGACATTATTTGTTTACCAAATTATTTGTTGTACACATGCCATTATATATAAGTACCTGGGTGAATTTGTATTAGAGGTACATGAGAGGGGTGGAATGTATGGATGATTACTCTTTTGTTCAAGAGCTACAGTTGTCATATGAATGATATTGAAAAATTCAATGTTGTCTACTATGACACTAGAACCAAAAAGCATGTAGATGATGGAGGATTTGTAAGTTAAAGATATTAATTTTATATATGCATGAATGGATTTGTGGGAAGGTTACACACATTCAAGGACTATATGCACAATAAAGATACTTGTTTGGAAGACAACATTTGTGTTTCCTAGTAGTTCAATGATGGAGAAACTAGATTAATTTGCATTGAGATATACTTAGAGGTCACGCATGGTGGAATGTACATGCAAATTTGGAGGAGAAATATTATTTACTTGATTCATGCAAAGATGTGCTTATTATTTAGAGAATTACATTTTTTAGGTGGAAAGATGTATGGATAAGAATATAGTGTTGTATAAGCCATTGTGTGTGCTAGATATATCCTAAAAGGAATCTTTCATGTAAATTGAATCCTTGTATTGTTGTACAAAGGTAATGACTCCATTTTATTGTAGTTTATAGGTTTCAAAAAATGATAGTAATTCATTCTTTGTTATAAAATGAATGATGTGTATATGATGGAAAACATGTTTTATTAGAATTGTTCAGTTGTATGGGTTATTATAGAGTATTACTTTGGATAGTGATCCTAAATTTATTAGCCACTTCTAACACACTTTAAATAAGTTGGGTATGACATTCAATTAATGATTTTTATTATCATCCATAGAAAAATAATAGAGCTTATTAATTTGAGTCTTGGCAACTTATGTAGCTGTTTAGTGGAAGAGAAGATTACTAGTGGTATTTTATGTTATGCACATGTAAAGTTTATATAATTAATTTTTGTGCAAACATGGTTATAGATAAGATATTTTTCTAGGTTGTGTATAAAACTTCTCCAACATGTGTCATATATTTGTTGGGAGTAGAAAGTAGAAAATAAACTAATGCAAAGGTTGAAGAATTCACAAAATATACGATGAAAGCATATGCACAAACCAAGAATTAGTTAGAAGCTAGCATTACCACATATAATACAAATGTAGATCAGGATAAAGTATTTTAACATACTTTGATGGCGAGTTAGTCATGTTGCATTTGAGAAAGGATTGGTTCATAAAATGAACTAACAAATTGTAACTAAAGAAGATTGGTCCATGCCACATTTTATGCATTATTTTTAGAAAATGTATATTAGATCAAGTTTCTAGGAGGATTGTACATACCTCCCACATTTAATGTCTTTGAATAGTACTCCTACCATTTATTTAAATTTGACAATTATGTGTGACATGCAGGAAATTTTATACTGGAGGGAAGAAATGCCCCAATAGCAATTTGAAGAGATTGCATAGATTTTTAATTATCACATTGGCAAGAAAACATGTTGGTGTAAATATAAACAATATCTAATTTGTATAAAGGGTAAAGGACTTGACTAATTCTCATGGATTTCATATGTAAAACTAAGTTTATTTGGGTGAACAAATTAATATTTTGTGTAATTTTAATTTTGAGTACCATACTTAAATTTTGTTAGTGTTTGATACAAGAGCATTCTATGAGTGAAGAATTATTGCATCAACTATAATTAATGTGTTGCACACTTTTTTTATTTTGTATTCCATGTTGCTTTTGTTGTGTGCTTGCATACATTAGCTTCTTGTGATATTTTGTATTTGTCTTACATAGGTTTGAGCTTGTGCAACCATGTACATCTTATTCCTTTGGTTCATATATAACCTAGTGAATCTATGCATAATTAAACACATTATTATTTCATGTAGTTTGTGTAATTATTGAACATAACCTTTCAATTACATTTTATGAAAGTCTTGATCATACCTATTACTTGTACATCACCTTTACATTATGTGGAATTATCATGACTTTTTTTCTTTTGTGTCACACTACACCATGATTTTTGTTATACACATAAGTTCCTTGTGATAGATTATCTAGACTACACAATCTAGTTTCTTAGTTATTTGAGAATATAATATAAATGTGGTAGCTCATCCTTGATGGTTGACTGGGATTATCCATTAATTTATATGTAAGTGGTCAATTATTTATAAATAGAAGGTTGTGCTAGAAATTGCACATAGAAAATATCAATTATATGCAGATAAAGATTAAATAGGGGAATGAAAAACATAGAAATAATAACAATGAGGAGACAATTTTTAACGTGGTTCACCCAAACTTGGGCTAAATCCACCAAACAGAGAGTCCAATATTATTATCCGGCAAATCGAATCGATTACAACCAACAATCCCTTGCAACTCAATACCACTACAAAAATGCTACAAAATTCTCTACAAAAAAACCCCAACCCTTAGCCTTTTATCAAGACTTATGTCAGTTAAAAATTAGGGTTACAACATGTTATCCAATAGAAAAATAACACCCAACACCTTTATAAAATAATAAAATTTGTTTGGGGCCCATGCGGCACTACCCCTCGACTCTGCCCTATACAGCGACAGGGAGCATGTTAGGGGCGCTACCCTTGCACCTCGCAAGGGGCACTGCCCCCAGAACCTCATCAAATGATTTGGGGGAAACTGCACTGATAGAAGTGAGGAAAATTTAACCTCAGAGTCTGATTAGGCTCCATATAAAAATAGGTTGATGAAGTTCAATTCATCGAGCCTCTTTGAACATATGTTATCTTTAGTTTGTGAAAACTTGGTAGGTTTATTATTTGGTGATCAATTCATAGTTGTATACCAATGACATCTTCTTTTAGAAAAATGTGTTGACTATTTGAATGTGAGAATCACTTTTGTAGATTGTCATCAAGCTAGTTCCCATTAAGGTTAAACAACATAACAAAGAGACTTTGATTAGGATTGGGTGTTTCTATTTCTTGGTTGATTTGTTGTTAGGTTTTATTGTTAGCCATTTTTTGTCTTTCATATTAATGTGGGCCTATTTTTGTTTTATTTTTCATAGTTTTCATAGTTTTGATATGTTTAAGAGGCTTATTTTAATTTATCCAAGGAAGCTAAAAACACGTGAAAGAAAAGAGGGGGGAAAGGGTTTTGCAAAGAAGAAATCTTTTCACATTGTCTTGGTCAATTTAGAGCTTCTTTCACCTATGGGAAGTCCTACCATTCATTACAGTTGAAGAAAAGCTTTGATGATAGCTAGGGAAAAGGAACACAAAGAAGATAGTTTCAATGTGCATTGAAAGAGTCTCTAAAGAGCTTGTCCTCATTCCTTATCATATTCACATTATATAGAAAAAAAGAGTCATGATAAGGTGATTAATTTCATTTATTTTGGCGTAGATTGGATTTCATAACTACCTTTTAACATATGCAAAGGTTTCCCAATGGGTATATTGTTAGTCAAAGGAAAGATTTGAGCATTCATGAAGCACTTTTGAGTATTTCTAGGGGTCTTAAATGCCCCATTTCAAATCCATCCAACCTAGAACTTTTCCAATCTTCGAGACCTTAAAATCACATGTCCTATGACTAAGGAGGAGTTGCAACAATTGAGGAGGGTATCTAGGAGAAGTTTCTAACTTTTCCAAGTGGATGAGAGTATCTAGGAGGAGGTTGAAGACTTCTTCAAGTAGTTGATGGAATATAGGGGGCAGTTGTTGAATATCCGGGCAACTGAGAGGGGGGGTGAATCAATTGACAATAAATATTTTTTATACTTAATTAACAAATCCAGAACAAATTAACAAAATTAATCAAAATAGATAAATCATGCACATAACAGACCAGACACAAGAAACACCATAATTTACATGGAAAACATAAGAAGGGAGAAACCACAGAGAATGCTAATTCTCAATATGAAAACACCAATTAAGGTGATTTTTACAAAGGATGGCTCACTGCCAAGGTGCTCACTGTAGATGGGCTCATTTCCCATAAAGGCTCACTGCTGGAGGGCTCTTAGCCCAAAAAGGTGCACTTCCCAAAAAGGCTCACTGCCAAAGAAAAAAGAAAGATAAAGAGAATCCACCATTGAAACACAATTTGCACAGCCGAAACTGCTTTTGGTAACAATCCACAACACATCTCTAACGCTTCAATTGGATTCTTTCAATCTCTCATGTATTCAACACAAAAATCCATACATCAACTCATCAAATCATACACCTACATATATTATCTCTGGAAAAAAATAATCCTCAATGTAGGCTGAGAGATCTAAAATAGGTTTCCACTAATCATTATGTTGGTGGAAAGGAATGAGAATCAAACCTCATCACAACATTCCTCATCAAACATATCAACACGCTACACACTTCTCCAAAGCCAAACCTAAAATATCATCCATATGCTACACAATTACCATTGCACAATCTTGACTTCTGAACCAATATCTTGACTTATGGGTTAAACTAGACCCAAAAATAGGACTAAATAATGTTACCAATACATCTTCCAAAAAGACAAGTCACTGAAAATTCCAGGAAACCTCCAAACACACAACACCCTCTCATACATACGTTGTTTCTTAACATACCACATCCAAACCTAATCCGAACCATAGGAGTTGACATCAATGACAACACATAACATAATGCTAACAATCTCCCCCTTTGTCATTGATGAAAACATCCATCAACAACATCAATCGGATCATCATGCAATCTCTCTCTCTCCCCCTTTGACAACAATGACAAAGGTGGACAAAGCTCCCCCTGAAAAAAATATTGTTGCTTACCCTAAGAGGAAGAACACAAGCATCAGTCCAGAAAAGAATATACAGGTTAGTCACTGGACCAATACACATTAGTTAAAATTGGAAAGAGGTAATACCCCTAACTTCTACTTGAGATACTCAAAAGTATCGTTGCACAATGCCTTAGTAAATATATCCGCAATCTGCTCTTTTGTAGATAGATACTCAAGTCTAACCTCATTGTCCAAAACTTTTTCCCTCAAAAAGTGGTACCTAATGGATGTATGCTTTGTTCTGGAATGTTGTACCAGATTCTTTGAAATGTTTGTTGCACTAGTATTATCACACATGATTGAGATAGGGTCATCAAACTTTACACCAATGTCCTTCAAAGTCTACTTCATTCATAGAATCTAAGTGCAACAAGAAGATGTTGCAATGTATTCTGTTTCTTCTATAGACAAAGATACAAAGTCTTGCTTCTTACTCTACCAAGCTACCAACTAGGGCCAAGGAAGAATGCTTCTCCACTTGTACTTTTCTGATCATCAACACTTCCGACCCAGTCTGCAATTGTATAAGTTGTCAAGGTAAAATTTGAGCACCTAGAATACCACAAACCAAACTCTTTTATGCCTTTAAGATATCTGAAAATCCTTTTTACTACCACAATATGAGATTCTTTTGGTTCTTGCTGAAATATGCCTACTAAACATACTGCATACATGATATCTGGTCTGGTAGTAGTTAAAAATTATAGTCCTCCAATCATTGATTTGTACCAACTTGCATCTGTCTTAGATGATTTATCATCCTTGGTTAACTTGCATCTGGTGGTCATAGGTGTACACACCAATCTGGATTTCTCCAACCCAAACGTGTTTAACAACTCTTTGATATACTTAGACTAGGAAATAAAAATTCCTTTGTCACTCTGATTAATTTGTAAATCAAGAAAGAAATTCACATCTCAAACTCTTTTTGCATTTCATCAGCAAATCTTCTACACTTACCTTCATTTCCACCAAATATTATATCATCAACATATACAACTACAGTTAAGGTTTTATCTGAATCAATTTTGAAGTACAAATTATTGTCAGTTGAATTTTTCTAAAATCTTTGATCAATTAGATATTTGTCTAGTCTTCCATATAGGCCCTAGGGGCTTGTTTTAGTTCATACAATGCCTTTTTTAATTTGCAAACAATGTTTGGATCATTTTTGAACCTGAAATCTTCTGGTTTTTCAATGTAAACTTCTTATTTTAGTTCTCCATTCAATATTTCTGATTTTATATTCATTTGATATACCTTCAAGTGCTTGAATGCTGCAAATGCCAAGAACATCCAGATTGCCTCCATCTGTGCAACCGGGGCATAAGTTTCATCAAAATCAATACCTTCAATCTGAGTCTATTCTTTGCAAACTAGCCTTGCCTTATTTCTTACAACCTTTCCATTTTCATTCAACTTGTTCCAAAATACCCATATAGTTCCAATCACATTCTTGTCTTTCGGTCTGTTGACTAATTCCCATGTTTGTTTTTTCTTAATTCGATCTAGTTCTTCTTTCATTGCCTTCATCTAGTTCTAGGCATTACAATCTTCTTCTACTATCTTTGGCTCAGTTTCAAATAGTAAACATAACAAACTTATTCTTATGTTGCCTTGCTTATTGTGATAACACCTTTGCTCTTGTCTCTAATAATCTATTCTCTGAGTGATTCTTCCTTACATACCCTGGATTCTTGGATGTAGATGTCGAAGCATCTTGATCATTCTTTTCTTCACTTCGACTTTATTCTTTCTTTTTCTCTTCTTCAAGCTCATCAGATTCATATCCTACTACAGTTTCTAAATCCTTTGTTGTACTTTCATCAACCTTTACACTTGCACTTTCAACAATATTATTCAACCTTTTATTGTAACATCGGTATGCTTTTATCTTTGTTGAATAGCCCAATAATATGCCTTCATCTTCTCTATTGTCAAACTTTCCAAGATTATCCTCATCTCTCCAGATATAGCACTATTTTGCTATCAGAGTTCTACCATACCAAATTTCATAAGATGTCTTACCATATTTCTTTTGATACAAATTTTTTTTAAGGGTGTATGCTATTGTATGAATTACTTCTCTCCAGTAAACTTCCAGTAACTGTACTCCTTTCATCATAGTTATAGTTGCCTCTACTCCTTTCATCATAGTTATAGTTGCCTCTTGTATAGTTATTGATGCAAATCCCTCCTTGTAACCTTCCAAACACCTCAAAATGTATGGCATTGACCCCCCAAAGCAATATTGGGATCCTCTCAAGGCAAGGCTCTACAACTTTAGTTCAATCCTCTCACCATCTTCAAGACTCATGCCTACTCAATCTTGGGTACCTTGCTCCAACACACTCTATGATACCTCCAAGGGTTATAGATCATTTCTATATTGTTTTTGGGTCATACAAGACTCCCCAAGGTCAGACGAAGCACCAATTGTAAGGATTCATCCCCATTTCTTAAGAAACCTTCACAACTAGGCCTAGTTGCTTATAGCCCTTTTTAGCGGGTAAAGAGACCTTAAGTTCAAACTTTCCCAAACACCCTGGAAAAAAATTATGGATTCAAGTACCCTTTTGGAAGTTACACAAAATGCCAAAAGGAAGGTTTAGGTCTGACAAACAAAGGTATGAGCCGGTAGGATGTTGACTGTCCTAAAGGGCTAATTAGGCCTCCATTTGTGAAGTACCTATATCCAGATGAATGAATCAGCCAACTACAACCCCATGGGAATGTAGGGAACCATAAACAATAATGGATTCTAGGGTTACATGTCTAGAATCATCGCCATTTGCACACAAGGGTAACTTTGTTTGTTCAAGGTCTAGGTAGCCACATAGAGATGTCTACCTAGGGTCGCTTCAAACACACCTCTCCCTTGATCCTCTTGAAAAATACTCTTGGAATCCTATAATACACTGACAATACTTTCCATTCACCAAATCCCATGGGTCTCAGATTGATAAAGTACAAGATATGGCCATGGAGGAGGAAAAACCCAAGGTAAACCCTGGTTTTCTAGGTACCTACAGTAAAATTTGAATATCAGGAGAAAAACACACAACTAGAAATTAAAAACAAATTAAAAAAAATTTAACTCTCCTCTCCAACCAATTCACATAATTGGGAATGGATCCCAATCCGTACAGTACCGTACCACGGACCAAAACTCCAGAATTGTAGGAAAAACTCTGAATTCTATTAGTTTGTTGTCACCAAAACTCTCCTTTATATAATCTCTCCTTGGGAATTGGATCCACAAGGTGTAGAAACCACTCCACAACTTCTCTCAACAAAAACCAAGAGGTTAAAGTCATTGGGGGAGTTTCAAATAAGGAAAAATGTAAAAAGTGCATAAAAGTTGCTCATGACAACTTTTGCAAAAGTTGTCAAAATGTCATCTTTCACCTCCTAATGCCTTGGGTCAAGTCTAACCCCTCCTAAAACATCCTAGAAGCACTAAAACCAACACATTTGATCCCTTATTGTCCAAAAGTCCTAATTGGCTTATAGAAATGCCAAAATAGGAGTTTGGCTCACAAGATGGGGTTCTTTATTACAAGCACACAATGCATGATTGAAAACATATACAAAACATTCTAAAGACATATTTGATGCCTTATCCTCCCTTCTCAATGTCTGACTTATCATCTTGAAGGGTTTTATGGGGTGCTCCTGCACCATACTCCTTGGAAGAAGAAATCTCAAGTCCACTTGAGATGAGAATCTGTAGGTCTGCACCATGGTCTTTGATCTATTGTTCTGTCATACAAACTGCTTCAGAATCAAGTTGTCCTTTCTAAGCCACAAAATGCTCCATGTAAACTTTGTTCCTAGTTCACTTTGCAACCTTAGTGTCTAGAACCTTATGCAACTTTGGTGGTTCATGTTTGGGAATGTCATCATCTGCAATAACTTGAATTGTGTCTTCTCGTGCATCACCACTATATTTATAAAGAGTTAAGTCACAAACATTAAAGATAGGTGACAAACCAAGATCAGATGGGAGTTGAATTTCATAGGCATTTGGGCCATATTTCTTTAAGATTTGGTAGTGTCCAATCTTTCTTTGCATCAGCTTTGTATATCTACCTTTTGGAAGTCTTTCCTTCTTCAACTGAACCCACACCAAGTCTCCTACATCAAACTGAACATCTCTCTTCTTTTTGTCAGCATGAGCTTTATATCTCTCTATAGATTGTTGAAGATGAGTCTTAACTTGGTCATGGATTTCCTTTATGGCGGTAGCAAAGGTTTCTCCATCTGCACTAATGGCTTCTCCTTGAGGTATCTCTCTCAACTCCATCACACCCCTTGGGTGGATGCCATATATAATCTGGAAGGGTGACCTACCAGTACTCCTATTCACTGTATCATTATAGGAGAATTTTTCCTGAGACAATATACTATCCCATCTTTCTCCATGTTGTCTAGTCAAACACCTTAGCAGATTCCCCAGTGACATGTTTACAACTTCAGTTTGGCCATCCGTTTGAGGATGGTAGGCTAAGGAGAAGGATAAATTTGTATCAAGCTTCTTCCAAAGGGTCCTCCAGAAGTGACCAATAAATTTCACGTCCCTATCAGAGACTATAGTCAAAGGCAAACCATGTATCCGGACAATCTCCTTGAAGAACAAGTCTGCAACATAAGAAGCATCACAAGTGGTTTTGCATGGCAAGAAATGTGCCATCTTGCTAAACCTATCCACTACTACAAAAACACTATCATATCCTTTCCTTGTCCTAGGCAATCCTAAAACAAAATCCATACTTATGCTTTCTCATGGTCTTGAAGGTATGGGTAAAGGTTGGTATAGGCCTGCATTGGTGGAATTTCCCTTTGCCTTTTGGTAGATCACACATTTCTCCACAAATCTCCTAACATTTGCCTATAGTTTGGGCCAAAAATAGTGTCTCTTCACAAAATCTAGTGTCTTGAAAATACCAAAATGGCATGCCATTGCTCCACAATCTTTCTCCTTAATTATATTCAGGCTCATAGAGTATTTGGGTATGCATAGTTGTGCACCCTTAAACAACAATCTATTTTGAATAAAAAATTCAGAATACTCAACATGAAACCATTCATCAAATGAAGCACATACCTTATAGACCTCTCCAAAATCTTCATCACCCTCATGCATGGCTTTCAAGGAGTCTATTCCAACACTCTCCAACTGAATCTGATTTGTAGTTAGGACCCAACCTGCTCAATGCATCTGCCACCTTATTCTTGACTCCTTTCTTGTGCTTAAGAATGAAAGTGAAATCTTGTAGGGTCTCTACCCTCTTCATGTGTTGGTGATTCAACTTTTCTTGACTATTTATAAAGCTAAGGGCCTGATTGTCTGTGAAAACTATGAATTATTTTGGTAGCAAGTAGTGTCTCCACTTTTTCAAGGATTGGACTAGAGCATACATCTCTAGGTCATAGGATGAATATCTTCTCTTTGCCTCATTCAACTTCTCATTGAAGAAAGAAATAGGTCATCCCTCTTGACTGAGAACTACCCCAATAGCCATGTGACTAGCATCACACTCCACTTGGAATATCTTGTTAAAATCAAGTAGGGCAAGGACCGACTGCTCATCGACTTTTCTCTTCAATGTTTCAAAATAGTTATCTGCTTCTTCAGTCCAATTAAACCTACACTTTTGTCCTCCCTTTATGGTATCAAGCATAGGAACACAAATATGGCCAAAGCCTCTTATAAAATTCCTATAGAAGGTAGCTAGGCCATGGAAACTTCTAACATCATTCATTATTCTAGGTGTAGGCGAAGACAATATGGCACTCACCTTTTCTTGATCCATTTTCAATTCACCATATGAGATTACAAACCCCAAGTAAATGATCTATTCCTGCATAAAGAAACACTTTTCCAAGTTGATCATTAATTGTTCTTCATACAATCTTCTTAGGACCAAGTCTACATGTTTTAGATGCTCTCCTTTGGTTTGACTGAAAACTAGAATGTCATCTAGGTAGACTATAACAAATTTCCCTATGAAATCCCTCAAGACTTCATTCATTAACCTCATAAAGGTACTAGGTGAATTGGATAAGCCAAAGGGCATGACTTTTCACTCATACAACCCCTCATTTGTTTTAAATGCGGCCTTCCACTCATCTCCTAGCCTAATCCTAATCTGATGATAGCCACTCTTTAAGTCAACCTTTGTAAAATACCTAGCAACCCCCAAACAAACTAACAAATCTTCAATCCTAGGCATTGGAAACCTATACCTGATAGTAATCTTTTTGATGGATCTTGATTTGGTGCAAAGCCTCCAAGTGCCTTCCTTTTTGGGTGCCAAGACTGCAGGGACTGCACATGGGCTCAAACTTTTGCCAATCAATCCAGACTCCAACAATTCTTCAACATGTTTTGCCATCTCAACATTCCGATCTGGTGTGAGCTTGTATGCTTCTTTATTAGGAAAGGTGGATCCAGGTATAAGGTCTATAGAATGGTTTATGTCCCTCATGGGAGGTAGTGACCTTGGCATGCCATCAAAGATGACACCTTGTCTAGTAGTTGTTGCATTGCAAGGTCAATCTGTCCTCTTTCTTGTCTTCAGACGTCTCCACCTTTGTTACTGTTGGACTAGGGATAAGGGCATAATAGACCATGCCTTCATTTGCCATGTTCTTCATGAATTGCTTCCCTCCTAACACCAATACCTTGGCCTGCTTTTGTTTGGTCTCCTCCTCATCCTCCATTAAAGGTAGAAACTCAATCACCTTACCATCTTTGGTGATGGAATATGTATTCCTAGCACCGTCATGTTGTGACTTCAAGTCAAACTTCCATGGTCTCCCAAATAGGAGATGGCAAGCATCCATCTTTGCAATGTCAAACATCAACCTATCTCTATAGGTTCCAATTTGGAATTCTACCCAACCCTTCTCTTCCACAATAGCTTGTTGTCTTTGTGTGAGCCATGAGACCTTGTAGGGGCAAGGGTGAGGCAGCCTCCTCAACTTTAGTTTTTCCACCATCTCTAGAGACACAAAGTTCTTAGTTGAACTGGAATCTATTAGGACCTTGCATACTTTTCCACCCACTTTGCAAGTGGTCTTGAATAGAGACTTCCTTTGTGGGGGTTCTCTATCAGACATCTTCATAGTAGTTACTGCTCTTCTGATCATCAGAGCTTCACCTCTTTTAGGGTAGCCATAGCTATCAGGGGTACTTTGATATGTGTTTGCACTTGCCACACTTTGGCAGTCAGCCTCTAAAATCAAGTTACTTCTCCTTTCTCCCATGAAACTAGTAGGTTTATTCAGGCATCTATTGGCCATGCATCCTTCTTGATTGCAGTTATAACATCTGATTGGACCTCTACCTTGAGATCTCCCTCTAAATGGTGGTATTCTTCCTCTGAAGTTACCTCTCTGATTGTATCCTCCATTGTTATTGGAACTACTCTCTCCTTTAGTGCCTTCTTCACTGGTTTCACTTTGGTTTCCAAAACCATTTCCCTTACTTTTGAAAAAATTTCTTCCATCCCTCTGTTGTCTTCCTCTTCCTTTATTATTATTCTCTTGTCTCCTTTTGGTCTTCTCTTCCACCTTGATAGCAAGTTTATGGCATCTACCAACGGTATTCGGGCTAAGAAGGTTTAATTCTTCTTGAATGTTGTACCTTAATCCATTCAGGTACCGGGAAACTTTCTCAATTTCTTCCTCTTTTGTTTTAGACTTCATGCAGAGCCTTTGGAACTCCTCAGTGTGCGAGTTCACATCCATCTCCTTCTGCTTGAGATTTTGTCTCCTCGTATGGAGTTGTATTTCATAGTATTTGGGTACATAGGCCTCTTTGATTAAGGCAACCATCCTCTTCCAAGAAACAACCTTGGGCTTATTGTCCTTCTCTCTTTCCTCTTGGACAAAGTTCCACCGAGTTAGGGTTGCTCCCTTCAACTTGGACTTAGCAATCTTCACCTTCTGGTGTCCTGGAATGTCTTCACATTCAAAGAAACTAGACAGTGAGTCTATCCAATCTACCACAACATTTGGTTCCATCTTCCCAGTGAAAGTTGGCAAATCAATATTCTGCTCCATGGTTCTCCTCTCCATGGATTTGAGGGCATTAAGGAAGTGCCTCTGGTTAGGAGGAATCGCCTCTTCCTCTGGTATAGGGATCTCATCCTCATCCCCTTCTTCACCACTACCAGTGCCTCCATCTTCCTTCCCATATACTCTGCCTCTCAACCTCTCTAGCTCCCTCTGCATTGCCTTGCAAGTAGTGGCCTTCTCTCTCACAATCTTTGCCAATTCCAGGTTGGTGATTGGTCCTCTAGGGACCTCTTCTTCTTAACCCTTTGACATCTCTCAATTCTCTATCTCCTTACCAAAGCCGTTAATAGCTCTAATACCACTTGATGCAACGCCATCCTTCTAGCCTACCAAACACCTCAAATGTATGACATTGACCCCCCAAAGAAAGATTGGGATCCTATCAAGGCAGGGCTCTACAACTTTAGTTCAATCCTCTCACCATCTTCAAGACTCATGCCTACTCAATCTTGGGTACCTTGCTCCAACACACTATATGATACCTCCAAGGGTTACTGATCATTTGCATACCGGTTTTGGGTCATACAAGACTCCCCAAGGTTAGACCAAGCACCGGTTGTAAGGATTCATCCCCATTTCTTAAGAAACCTTCCCAACTAGGCCTAGTTGCTTGTAGCTCTTTTTAGCGGGTAAAGAGACCTTAAGTTCAAACTTTCCCAAACACCCTGGAAAAAAATTATGGATTCAAGTACCCTTTTGGAAGTTACACAAATCCCCAAAAATAAGGGTCAGGGTCTGACAAACAAAGGTCTAAGCCGGTAGGATGTTGAGTGTCCTAAAGGGCTAATTAGGCCTCCATTTGTGAAGCACCTATATCCAGATGAATGAACCGGCCAATTAAAACCCCATGGGAATGTAGGGAACCATAAACCATAAGGGATTCCAGGGTTACACACCTGGAATCATCACCATTTGCACACAAGGATAACTTTGTTTGTTCAAGGTCTAGGTAGCCACATAGAGATGTCTACCTAGGGTCACTTCAAACACACCTCTCCCTTGATCCTCCTGAAAAACACTCTTGGAATCTATAATAAACTGACCATACTTTCCATTCACCAAATCCCATGGGTCTCAGATTGATAAAGTACAAGATATGGCCACGGAGAAGGAAAAACCCAAGGTAAACCCCGGTTTTCCGGGTACCTACAGTAAAATTTGAATGTCAGAAGAAAAACACACAACTAGAACTTAAAAACAAAGCCAAAATTTTTTTAACTCTCCTCTCCAACCAATTCACATCATTGGGAATGGATCCCAATCCGTACAATACTGTACCACGGACCAAAACTCCAGAATTGTAGGAAAAACTCAAAATTCTATTAGTTTGTTGTCACCAAAACTCTCCTTCATACAATATCTCCTTGGGAATTGGATCCAAAAGGTGTATAAACCACTCCAAAATTTCTCTCAACTGAAACCAAGAGGTTAGAGTCGTTGGGGGAGTTTCAAATAAGCAAAAATGTAAAAAGTGCATAAAAGTTGCTCATGACAACTTTTGAAAACTTTTGCAAAAGTTATCAAAATGTCATATTTCGTCTCCTAATGCCTTGGGTCAATTATCAACCCTCCTAATACATACTAGAAGCACTAAAATCAATACATTTGATCCCCTATTGTCCAAAAGTCCTAATTGTCTTATAGAAATGCAAAAACGGGAGTTTGGCTCACAAGATGGGGTTCTTTATTACAAACACACAATGCGTGATTGAAAACCTATATAAAACATTCTAAAGACACATTTGATGCCTTAGCCTCCCTTCTAAGTGTCTGACTTATCATCTTGAAGGGTTTGATGGGGTGCTCCTGCACTAGTTATGTTCATCCTTTCAACTACACCATTCTGTTGAGGTGTCTTAGGGACAGATAACTGTCTTTTGATGCCATGCTTGTCATAGAAGTCATTGAACTCATTTGAAATGAATTCTCCTCCTCTTTCAGACCTTAAACACTTGATTTTTCTCTCACCTTGTAGGCTCCTTATCCAGGTTGAACAACAAAGATCTATGTGAACCAAATCCAATAATCTTATAGACGAGTACTCCTTTCCTTTGAATGTGCTTCTAGTCTACTTTCCTACTTGACATTCCTAGCAAATGTTCTTATCTAGTTTATTCAATTTGATTAAATCTCTTACTGCACTCAAACTAATTTGTACTAGGTTGTAAAAATCAATATGACACATCCTTCGGTGCCATAGCTAGTTGTCATCAAGTTGTTATATTAAGCAATTTTTAGTAGCTCCTTCCAGTTGATACATATTCCCATTTGTCCTTCCAGCTACAATAACCATTCAGGACTCCTTCTGGATTTCACATCCATTCTCCTAAAAGTTAACATTGTATCCATTTTTGCACATATATCCAACACTCAAGAGATTATGATGAAAACCCTTCACATAATAAATATTGTCAATGTTATATTTTCCCTCAAAAGTAATTGAATCAATCCCAAAAATTTGTGATGTCTGATCATCTCCAAATCTAACAAAATCTCCATCATATTTTCAAGCATTATAAACTTACTCTTATCATGAGTCATATGATTTGAACATCCGGTATCAATCAACCACTTGTTTTTATCTCTTCTAGCGTGAAATGCATTAGCAACAGTCTTAGAAATATCAAAATTGGGAACATCATTTTCTACTAGAAACAAACAATCACCATCCTCATAGTCTAATTCATCGTCTGAAATGTCAGCATCATCCTTAACATGATAGGATTTCTTATTGAATTTTCCCTTGTTCTCCCTAAACTTTTGTCTAGCTCCCTTTTATGGACATCTAGTTGTAATCTGATCAATCTTTCCACATCTAAAATACTTAAAGGGTAACATACCTTTATACTTGCCAATGCCTTTCTTCAATTTTCTTACAATTTTTTCTTCCATTTCATCTGGTCTCTCTTCATCTTTCAAATCATCTTCAAATTATTTGAATGCGGTCTCTAATTTGTCTTTGTCCTTTTCAAACTTTCTTACTTCAAATGTAATCAATGTGCAAAAAAAGATGCTCTCTAGTGAACTTCTTTGGATCATAGGTTTCTACAATAGCTGAGATCTTATCACTACAACTTACCAGTAATGTCATAAGGATTTTTTCAATCACATCTTCATTATTTAAGGTGCCTCTGAGTTCTCTGATTTCATTCACTATATTGTCAACCTTCTCAAAATAACTTACAATGTCTTCTCCTTCCATCTTCAGATTCTCATATCTTCACTTAGTTGTTAGTCTCTTTGTCAGCTTAACTCTCTCATTTCCTTCATAAATGTCTTTCATATTTTTCCAAACCTCATAAGAAGTTTCCAAGAAATAAGTTTTGTTGATTCAGTTTTTGATAATGCACTAAAGATAACATACCTTTCTTTTTCATTTTCTTCATAGGCTTGAATCTCATCTGGAGTGTTAAGACCATTCGTTGGTAGAACATACTTAGTCTCCATAGCCTTCCAAGTGTTGTAACCCAGAGAAAGTAAATAACCCCTCATCTTTACTTTCCAAAAACTATAATGAGATCCTTCAAAGATAGGAATGGATAATTTGTGTGCCATTGGATTAGGATCTACCTCAAGAGGTTAAGCTTTATATTAAGGAACCAAAGCTCTGATACCAATTGTTGAATATCTGGGCAACTGAGAGGGGGGGGCTGAATCGATTGACAATAAAATTTTCTTTTAGACTTAATTAACAGATTCAGAACAATTAACATAATTAATCAAAACAGATAAAACATGCACATAACATATCAGACACAAGAAACACCAGAATTTACGTGGAAAACCCAAGAAGGGAAACCCACAGACAATGTTAATTCTCAATATGAAAACACCAGTTAATGTGATTTTTATAAAGGATGGCTCAATGCAGATGGGCTCATTGTCAAAGGGCTCACTGCCCAAAAAGGCTCACCACTGAAGAAGAAAGAAAGACAAAGAGAATCCACCATTGAAACATAGTCTTCACAACCGGAATTGCTTCTGGTAACAATCTGCAACACAACTCTAACACTTCAACTAGATTCTTTCAATCTCACATCTCTTCAACACAAAAAGCCATACATCAACTCATCAAATCATACACCTACATATACTATTGTATACACTCAAAAATTGGCTATGAATAATTAAATAAATATATTTATTTAATGTTAATTTTTTCTATTAAATAATTAAATTGACAAGTTTAATTATTTAATTCGTTTTAATCTTAATTCTTATACTAAATAATTAATTTGAAAGATTAATTTATTTAATTCGCTTTAGTTCTTATTCGTCTATTAATTAATTAAATTGAAATATTTTATTAATTAAATCATTATCCCTTTCTTCTAAATCAATTTAATTAAATATCTAAATATTTAATCATCCCTATCTAATTCTTCTATAGTCTCATCAATTAAATAATTTTATAATTATTTTAAAAACCCTTTTCCAACTCACCTCATCTCCACATCACTTCCTCTTTTGCCAAATCATCAATCATGTGGCTAAAGATATTAATATTTTTGAAATATTAATAGATCATTTATCTTCAACTTCCAATTCATAAAGCAAAGAATGTGTACATACACACATTTCTCAACTTCCCTATATTTTCTCCAACCTTCCTACATCTTTGGAGGGAGTTGAGTCCACTTGTCCTCATATCCCTAAATCTTCTCCAACCATCTTATATTCTCTCAAGTCTTCATCCTCAATCAAGGTGAGCCTTCTAACACTTGACTTTTCCTTCCACCTTTCCCTCCATCTTGCAGGTGTAGGAAGAACATCTTCCTCTTTTATCTCTCACATCTCAACCAATCCTTTCATAGTCATCCAATCTCAATTGTTGATCTTTGCCACATGGGATTTTGCACATCAAAAATCTATAAAAAAGAGCAATTCTCCAACACTTTGAGACTAATAGCCATCTAATAGTAATCTCACAATAGGCATTTTGCATCCGTGAGTTTTTAGCAATTAAGCATTCTGAGAATTTTAGGAGTCTTTTTATTATCTTGCATCATAGCATAAATCATTTTAGCTTGCATATCCAACTATCAGTTATTTGTCCATTTCACATTTGCCATCTTGGAAGCCACACAATGTATGTCTGAGAGCAATTATTTGCAACCAAGAACAATGGGGATAAGACACAATTAGACATTAGGGTAAAGGTATAATCTTTATATTTTCATACTTAATTCCTTTACTTTGTTTCATTGGTTGATATTTGGAGTTTTCCTGTAGATTTTATTATCAATATTTGTTGAAAAAATAACCAGTTGCAGGCTTATTCTGAAGTGAAATTCCAAGTTGATACATTTTTGGCACCCACCGTGGGGTCTGAGGCCTCAATTTTTTATTTTTTGTCTTATCATTCTCGTAGTTTTAGCGCATTTGCAATACCTTTTAGCGCATATGTGGCTCAATGTAGCGCATTTGTAGTTTTTGGTAGCACATTTGTCTTCTTAGGTAGAGCATTTGTCAATTCTATTCTCGCATTTGTTAGAGTTTAGAGTATATGTAACACAAATTAGTGCTTTTGTATCTTGTGGTTAAGCATTTGTTGAGTCAAATAGTGCATTTGCCATCAATTTTAGCACATTCGTTCTTTTAGAGCATTCGTTCAAATACACTGCAAAAAATTTGAATTTTTCACAGTTAGTTAACTAACACTTTTTTTGCATGTTCAACCGTCAAAGAGAAAATTTCGCAAACTACTAACTGGTGGTTTTGCAGGTGTTTTTCATGCATTTTCACATCTAGAATAATTAGGGGATTTAGTAATTAATCATTTTTTCTTCACATAGCTTAACTAGGTGGTCAATTTATAGCATGCAACTTGCATTTTGTGTCTTCTTTAGATTAGTTGCACTTAGATTAATTTAGGAGGAAAATTAATTTTTTGTTCACTGTGCTTACCAAATTGGTAGGTTACTATGCTCTCACCTTAATCAAATGATCAGAAAACTAGATCGACTTTCTAGAATGTTTAACCTTTAGAGGGCCTGCCTCTCGAGTATCCCTTAAGGCTCGGTGAGAGAGGATGACCCAAGTGGAAATGAGCTAACGCCAAGCTCTGAGAATCCACTATAAATAAATTGTGTTTGTAATGAAAATTAGAATCAATGAGTGTTGATTAGTTCATATCGACACCATGTCTCCCCATAAACCCTATAGAATGCAACCTCTATAGGATAGGAGCCTTCCTTAATGGAGCATAAGGTGCCACATGTATGGCCACTCAACTAGATGCCATGACTAAAAACTCTTTGTGTAAAAAGACCAAATCCTTTTAGTTGTTAGCATATGAGTTCGGACCTCTGAAGCGATTCACATACATACGATTCTTAGTAGAGATAGAAAGTTTGCCATGGGGAGTTTTCATGGGAACTGGTGCTTGGTTTTCCCAAAGAAGTGAGTGATGAGGGTGGAGCTAGTGGGGTCAAGCATCTAAGTATCCACTTTGAATAGCGTAGCCTCCGAGAAACCCATGTGAGATTCAACAACTATTGTCCTGGCCTACCATAAGAATTGTACTTGCCTATGTACATTTTTTATTTCAAAACATTGTGTCTGGTGTGCTTGCATTATGTTCTCAATAAAAAATAGAAAACAATCATCCTAGTGAAAAAAAAACTCTAAAATTGCTAGAAAAACAACAAAATCACGCATTTGAATAACAGTCACACTTTTATAAATTTTGACAGCGCTTTTAACATGCAGTTTAGCGCATATACACTATCTTATAGCCCATTCACATCACAAAACAACGCATTTGAAACATAGAATAAAGCTTTTGAAGCACAGGACAGTGCATTTGCCCAACAGTATAGTGCCTTTGTCACATTTGATGGTGCATTCACACATTTATGTAGCACATTTGTTCTAGTGCCTCCACAACAGAGGGCACTTCCCCTATCAACTCAAATCTTTGAAAATAGTTCTGGATACCCATTTTCGAGAAGAATTTATTTCAATTTTCACAGATTTAGCAACTGGTCCAATAGATAAGTTTCTTGAACAATATATCCAAAACAATAGATCACACCTAAGGTTATCACAAGTATTCACCTTTAGCAAGTTTTAGATCCAATATCTCAAGTGCACAAAACACTTTTTTGTTGATAAATTTGATCTTTCAAACATAGTTTCTCAATAGGATACATCATCCTTCATCACGAAACTTTAAGATCAGATTAACCTTGTTCATTGACTTGGATATATCATTCCACCTTGAACTTTGTATTATCAAAATATCACAAAACTTGCACTCACATTGGGATCAAAAACTTGTCAAGCATTACACGCTTTTATGGCCATTTCATGTCATCTCAAGAAGAGGAAACTTAGTTATAAATCACTCTTGAAAAAGAGAAGGTTTCTATACATAAACCGCAAAATTTTGTTGAAGCATGGCATATTCCTACACCATTTTTGTAACTATCTATATGGTTACGAAATAGAGTTTGACAAAGAAACCTTACAAGCACGTTCTTTTCAACAAAGAGACGCTTTATCTCAACGCACTAATAGGGGCGGTAGAATCAACTTAGCTTATCTCCCTGAACAATTGATCACCTACTGAGTCACATCTATAAAATCAAAACTTGGGAAGTTTCAAATCTATCATATGCCAGTTTGGACTAGATCTCAACACAAGCGTTTGAGAAGACAACAAAAACAAATGGAAGAATAAAATCCAATGTTTCATCAATTTGGATACATGAAGAAGAAGAAGTCAATAATACTATTAGAGACCTTGAGCATGATTCTAGATTTGACAAGTTAATGGAAGAACTCTTAGAAAAAGAGAAGCAAAAATATTTCCTAATGTTGGCAAATTCAAGAGAAAAATTGCCACAAGGTTTTAAAATGAAAAGTTTGAAACAAGTCATAATCAAAACATTGATGACCACAATGATGATGACCTGAAGTGAGTAAACCACAAAGAAATAAGAAGAGATAGGGAAGAAACAAGAAGAGATAGAGAAGAAACAAGAGGAGATAGAACCAGAAGAGACCAAGATGATACAAGGAACCAAGATGAAATAGGAAGGGAGCATAGTGACAGAAGAACTTATGAGGATGCAAGGAGAACCCGTGTTGATAATCCTCTTTTGACTCTCACTCAACAAATACAAACTTTACAACAACAATTTCAAGATATGCAGAATGAAACAAGTTCCAAGAAATATTCATTGGAGGATATCTGTCCATATCTTTTTGACAGAAGTTTGAACATGATACCATTCCCGCAACATTGTGAAATCCCAAAATACAATAAATATGATAGGAAATATGATCCTCGAGATCATATTAGGGAATTTTGCACTATGAGTATGGAGTTTGCACACAATGAAACCTATCTGATGCATTTATTTCCTAGAAGTTTAAGTGGGCAATCAATGGAATGGTTCTCCAAATTTCCATCTAGGATTAAATCTTTTGAAGAACTTGTGAACAGATTTTGTTGGCATTGCATGAAGATTGTATTGATGAAATATAAGTGTTGTCTTTGATGTCAATAGTAACCGGTAATGAAGTTGTATTGCAACTAGTAATGATGCAGTAATGCAACCGGTAGTAAAGCAATAAAGGCAACTGGTATTGGTATTGTTATTCAAGCAGAGTGATCAACCGGTAACCCTAACCAGTTGATAAGCAGAACCCTAACTGATGGAGCTTGGTGAATCGGTTGTGATGATCTATGATCAAATAGTGATCAGAGATGTAGATGCCACATAAGCATGATGCACGTGATGAGTTTCAAAGTGGATTTGGCGCGTGAAGATAACCGTTTATCTTGGGAATGATCAAATGTATAGCATGAAGTGGAAAATGCGTGATGAGCTACAAGATCCAATATGCAGTGATCCAGGAGCAGTTGAAGTTGTCTAGAATAATGTGTAGTTGATTGTTATATAATCCAACGGTTATGATTGAACCGATATGTTTGTAATCTCTATGAGATTTGTAGGTTTTGTGATGTGTTATCGACCTATTATATTTGTATTTAAGATCGATGAGTTGTTTGTAATTGTGTTGGCAATTTGGTTAAGTATGGTAGTGTGATTGTTGTTGAACCAGAAGGAGTGTCTGTAGATTGTTGTGAAGGCGGATAGGAGAAAAAAAGGATCTGACTAAGCATGGAAGTGTTATTTCCAGATCAACAAAGAACCCATTGTTCTCTAACGATTACAACAGTTAAATCCCTTAACCGGGTAAGCTTTAATAGGCTTGGTGTTGTTTAAATCCTCTAACCAGGTGATCCATTAGCTTGGATTTAAAATCCTCTATCAAGGTTACTCCTAACAGGGTATTGCCTTTAACAGGGTATTGTAGTCAATCCCTTAATCGAGTGGTCTTTAACTGGATCTATTCTTAACATGACACTATTGTAAGAGCTTCTAACAAGGCTTGGATCCTAACAGGGTGAACTTTAGAAGAGTTCAAAATACTCGTGTCTATTCATCTGTCATGCCCAAAAATTAGGGCAAAAACGGAATGATTTTTTTTTTTAAAAATGACTAGTTAATTAACAAAGTTCGCTATCACGACATGTGTTAACATGTTGGCCATAACAAAGATCGAACTAACTCTGATACTAACTAAGTATCGAAACTTAATTAAAATTCATTTGTGGAAAACTAAATGTTTTAATTTATTTTCTCATCAAATATAGTTGTTAGTTTAATTTATTAAACTCATTTAAATGGTAGACGTAGATTAAAAAAATTGATCTCCAATAAAGCCATATTGTCTAAATTTCATTTTAAATCATTAATTAACTTAATGGATTAAAGTGTCAAATTAATTTCTCAATGACATTATTCGATGAGGAAAATTATCTTTCCAAGGTCAAATTTAGTTTTCAAGGAATTAATTTCCCTCTCTATTTAATCAAGGCTTCACAAATAGTTAATTCAAGAAAATAATTAATCGGAATTAAAATTCCCACGTCTATCTAAATTGAAAAACCCTATCTAATTTTAAATATAAATTTTTTTTTCCACAACTTTAAAAAATAATTTTCATATAAACCCTAATTTAAATTACATTATAATATAATTTTTTTCTTGACATTTTTTTTTTAAATATCCCTTAAACTTGTCTATTTTCCCCTCTACCCTAGCTCTAACCGAGCTAGGGTTTTCTTTTTAAAAAAATTTATTATTTTTTTTTGAAACCCTACATTTTGCAGGGTGGCCATGGATGGCGGACGGAATAAGCGAACGGCGGATGAGATAAGCGAACGTAGGGAGGAGGCAGGAGGCGGGAGTCGGCGCTGCCGAAGTCTCCACTGTGCAAGGCATAGTGGGCTCGGCCACCGGCCACTGTGTATCACACAGTGAGCACGGCCGCCGGCCACTATGCAGTGCACAGTGAGCTTGGCCCGCCGGCCACTGTGCAATACACAATGGGCTCGGTCGTCGGCCACTGTGCCATGCATAGTGAGCTCGGCCCCCGGCCGAAACCCTCCGCTTAATAATTTTTTTTTTGTTTTTTATTTTTTTTATTTTATTTTTTAAATTTATAAATTTATATATATATATATATATATATATCCCAATGTTAATATTACATGCAAATTTTTTTAATAGAAACAAAATAACAAAGTAACTCATTATGCTAAATTAGTGTATATATATATATATAGATGGTAAATAAACTTAGGCTCACATTTACATTTGATTTGCACGGTATTTATATGGCATGTTTTCTATAAAATATATATATATATATATATATATATATATATATATATATATATATATATATATATATATATAATTATTTATTTATGGCTGATAGTTTTAATTCTTTTTCTTAAAACTAACATCGTAACCATGAAAGATTTTGATATACCATTGTAGGGAAGGAAATATGGATAAAGTCTGTTTTAATGGATATATATATATTTCCAGAACTAAATTGAAATCTATATATTGTAATCTATGGGTATGCAGGAAACAGAATTCTAAGAATTATTATTATTTTTTTTTTAAACTTAAGAAATACTATTTTAGGAAAGCATTATACTTTTCTGAAATAAACACATTCATTGATTTCTTGACTAATAAAACAACTAATTTATTTACATGTTAACAGCAAGTACAAATCATGATTTTCTGCAATTAAAATGGAGATAGATTCTCAGCTAAAAAGAAGAACTCAAATTTAAATAAAACTGATTTTTATATTGCAAAAAAAACAACTATTGCATGCATATCAAAAGCAAATCCCTTTTTTTTTTTTTAAATAGAAAATAGAAGCATATCTAGCTTTTTACAACTCTAATGATATTCTGCAAATTTACATGATGTTTCTTTATTTAACTACAACAACAAATCTCATGTCTATTTTCAAAATTACAACTTGCCTCTCATTTCTATGAATGAGGATGTATTTCTCCTATCAAAATTTAAAACTAATAACTGCAAATCAATTTAAAATTTCTTCAACAATATTCTTCTGCAACCTTTCACTTTTCCTAGTCTTTTCTCCTGGCATTCTTGCATAATAGAAACACAAATATGACCACAGAGTGCTCACCTCCCAGCCTAGGCTAACTGGTAGCCACCCTCGAGCTCAGAGAACCAAGCCCTAGACGGGTAACAAACATGCAAACACATAGAAGACAAAAATACACACACAGATATTCAAACACACTCCCAACTTGGCTTCACAGCACCACACTTTGGTGATGACCTTTTTAAGGGTGGTAGTGGACCAATACCCTGAGGAGAACTGCAAGTATGGAAAAACAAGTAGCCACCTCATGGCACAATAAATACATCAAAAATCTCAACCCCTTATTCCTTATGCCCCCCAAAGGCATTCTAGCCTTATATCCCTCCTTATGACCCCCATTGCACAAACAGGCCATGCAGCAAGGGTCACACAAAGATCCCTTGTGATCACTCTCAAACGAGAGTCTCTCACTCGAGGGTTGTCACTGCTACCACCCACAAGATCCTCCTCTCTCCCAAGAGTAAGAGGTCTTGAGAAAACTCCCAAAACACAACAAAACATAATGCAAAAATTCCAAATGAAATTCTATAAACAAGACATTCAAGAACACAGATTTCTTACACCAATCATACTCTCAAACACATACAAGAAAATAGACATTTTAAAGAATAATCAAACCAACCTTAATCTGCCCAATGGTAGTATAATATTTGAGGAAGAGCCGCCCAATCCACGGATCTTCTTCTTCTACCCTTAGTCAAATTTTCTATTCCAAACTATTTTTTTCTTTTCAAAAATTCTCTTGTCTCCAAAAATGGAGAGTGGGTGATTACCCTCCAAAATTTCCAATTCTTGCTTAAGAAGCTCATTCTCTGAGTTCTCACAAGTTTCTAAAAACCAAAAAGGAAAGTAAAGCAGAATGCAAAAAGACTCTCATTCGAATAGGAAAAATCTCAATTAGATTTAAACTTCTAATTTTCAATTTTCGCACAACTCAAAAAAGCCAATTTTTAAAGCATCAAAAAGGTCACTTAAAAGTAGAAACTTGCCTAAAATTACCCCTAACCCCTAGGTATACCTTATGGGCTTTAGGAAACCCTATTAAACTACCCCTAGGTGTTCATTTAACCCATTTAAAACCCCTTTGAAGTTTATTTTCGGGTCCAACATATGTTGACCTCTCCAAAGATTTTTTTCCCAAGGTATTTATGACAACACGTTATATTATTTGAAAAAGCTATAGTTGAACACTTTCCCACCAAGAGACAAAAATAAAACATTTAAACTTAAATCCACACGTGTCAAGTGACATAAATAAAACACTTTTACAAAACAAAACATGAAATCGTCTCTTGTGGGTTTTACACATTAAATTTAAATAACACTTAACACTCATGCAGCATATACTGTTACGAATAAAATACAACACAAACGGGGTGTTGTCTCTCCAAATAGACAGCCCCTGGCTTACAAACATACATAAGTCTAGGTTTGGTTCTCCATAATTTTCCATGGTCACATTGTAAATTTCCTACGCATCTCAATTTACACATTAGTACTTTCAAATATCCACATATAATATAATTCAAAGGAATAACAATACACATCATCACTTGCATACAATTTTCATCTGCACAGATTAAATACATCTTTTATCAAGCAATTTCACATTAGCAATTTCATCCCAATTCACATAAACTTAACCATACATCATAGTTCTATTATCATAGTAAAGTCCTACAAATTTAATAACGACATCTATCATTGCAATATCATCCTATCTAACAATCATGTAGTGTTCTATCTCATAAAGCATATAAGTAAATCATCAAAACATAGCAATGTTATCCAAATCCTGAAATCATATAAGTTCTAAGTCTCAAAATGCATCAAAATAAAGTATCCATAATAGTCTAAATATAAAATCCACTGAATGTCAGACTGAGTCGAGGTGAGGCCTCACATCATCCCCATCGTGGTTTTTCCCATTTGGCTTTCCACGTGAAAAATCATTGTGTCAAGTGGTGAATGATTTTGTCGATGTGTTTTGATATGGTTGATATGATTAACTAGTAAAGCCACTTAGATATGTTTAGATTACCGTAAATCATCCGAAATGAGATATTATTGATGTTATTAAAGTGGTTTAATGTTTTGGTTAAATGGTATGTGAGTTTCAGATCTATTATATTATATCTTTGATGTTTTGGTCAACCGGTAAAGTTTGACAGTGTAGATGTAGTTTTTGATACAGTGTCTAAACCAGTTAGTTTAGCAAATTGTTTATGAGTTGGAATTAAGTTTGGTGAAAGTTTAGTATATTTTTTATCTACTGATTCACCCCCCCCCTCCTCTCAGTATTTGACCGGATCCTTATAGTTTCAGCATATTATCAATTGGTATAAGAGCATTTCAGGTCCTCTTGTGTTTAAGCCTAACAGCTTGAGGAAAAGATCTAGGAGAATATGATGAAGAAAGAAGGTCCGAAGTTCAATAGGGAAAACTACAAAATCTGGAGTGATAGTATGAAGATCTATATCAAGAGCTTAGGAAGTCAATATTGGGAACATGTTGCTACTAAATATAACTTGCCTAGTGGGATTTTGTCAGATGATGTAAAGAAGGAGCAACGAGAGAACAATCAAGCATTGGAGGCCATTATCAGTTCCTTGTCTAATTTAGAGTATTTTGATGTCCATGGACTGGAGACTGCTTATGAAGTATGGAAGAAATTGGAAGATATCTATAGCAGCGATGAGCATGTTAAGATTTCCAAAGAAGAGAGTCTGAGAGGTAAATTTGATGATATGTGGATGGTTGAAGGAGAGAATATTCAACAATATAGTCAAAGGATCAAGGAGATAGGCAAAGAGATCAAGGAGATAGGTGGAGAGATCAAAAGTGTTGGAGGTACAGTGGAGGATACCATCGTGGTTAGCAAGGTGTTGAGAACCCTTCTACTGGTCTACGCTATTTGAGTTGCAACCATTCAGGAACTCAAGTCTATTGATAAAACAAAGGTAAATCTTGACTCCATCATTGGTAAATTAATTACTTTTAAATTAAATGGTTTTGATGGAAGTGTTCAGAGGTCAGAATCTCCATTTAGAGCCTCAGTTTCTACCCCACCGGTAAGGAAAAGTAGAGAAGTGGTGAGCTACAGTCATAAGTCTAGATCCAGTAGAGAGGTAGATGATGAAGATAGTTTGATTGAGCTTGAAGCATTGTTGGCCAAGCAGTTACCTAGAGGTACTAATAAGTACAAAGATAAATTGCCTTTGAAATGTTTTGCATGTAACCGTATTAGACATATTGCTGCTAACTGTCCTAATGGAGATAATGAGCAAAATGTGAGAAGTATAAGAAGTATAAAGGAAAAGGTAAAAGAGATTGTCTCATTGCAGTGGATGGAGGAATTACAGATGAGGAATCTGAGGAAGATGCAAATGAGGACATTGTCTTTATCGCTATTAAAGAACAAACATTAGATTAGAAGGCATTAGTCTCTCACATGGATAGTTCTGATGACTAGATTATAAACAGTGGTTGTTCACACCACATGACTAGTGACCGGGGTAAGTTTCTTACTTTGAGAGAGTTTAATAGAGGTTTTGTGAGATTTGGGAATGACTCACCCTGCATGGTGAAAGGGAAAGGATCCATCTCTCTGAATGGTAAGAGCAGTGCAGATGATGTATATTGGGTTGAAGGACTAAAACACAATCTTTTGAGTCTTGCTCAACTCAATGACAAAGGTTACCCACTAGAATTCAAGAATGGAGTCTACAAGATTTATGGAAGCAAAGGTGAGCTGATTGCAACTAGCAAACAAACCAAAGGTAACTTGTTTCATTTAAGCTCTAAAGTCAACAGTTGTTTAATTGCAAAAATAGAAGATAGTTGGTTTTGGCATCGGAGATTCTGTCATGTAAATTTTGATAACATTGTAAAAGTCAGTAAGTCCAAATCAGTAAGAGGTTTTCCACTATTGGACAAACTGGTGAATGATTTGTGCAAGGAATGTCAATTAGGGAAGATGACATCCTCAACCTTCAAGAGTAGATCTTTCTCAGTAGAAAATTTGCTAGATTTGGTCCATACCGACCTTTGTGGACCAATGAGGACTAGGAGTATTCAAGGTGATCGGTACTTCATTATTTTTATTGATGACTGCTCAAGGATGATGTGGGTCACATTCTTGAAAGACAAGACAAAAGCATTTAGCAAGTTTAATTCATTCAGATCCTTAGTTGAAAATGAAAGTGGAAAGAAGATAAAGTGCTTAAGAACCGATCAAGGTGGTGAATTTGCTTCAGAGGAATTCACTAGATACTGTGAAGATAATGGAATTAAGAGGCATCTTTCTGCACCTAGGACACCATAGTAGAATAGTATTACAGAAAGGAACAATCGGCCATTTGTTGAAGCTGCTAGGAATATGCTAATTCAAGAAGGTGTAGCTAAGACATTCTGGAGAGAAGTTGTTAGCACAGCTGTTTACACAATGAAACAGATACTGGTTAAAAGAGGTAAGGATAAAACCCCTTATGAGTACTAGAATGGTAGATCACCTGATGTTAGTTACTTTAAGATTTTTGGTAGCAAATGTTTTATCAAAAGAGGTGATTATGTTGGTAAGTTTGATACCAAGAGAGATGAAAGCATATTTCTTCGTTACTCCACCAAGAGAAAAGCTTACAAGTGTTACAACAACCGGACCAAGAAGATCATTGAAAGTGTTAAAGTCTGAGTTGATGAGAGTCCTGAGAAATCAGGGGAAACTAGTAAAGAGAAGGAAGAAGAAGAACCTTACACATTGTTTTTAGAACCAGAACCGGTGAAGCCAGAAGTTAGAGAACAAAACAGATAAGCCCCAGTTCAACCGAAACAGGGAGGACCGTCAGAAGATGAAGAAAGTGAAGAAGAAGAAGAAGAAGAACCTGTAAATCAAGATCATGTCATTCCAAGGTATGTTAGACTCAATCATAGGCTCGATCAGATTATTGGAGACATGAATGCAAGTGTGCTAACTAGAACAAGGCTTAGAGAGAACTCTTGTAAGATTTCCACCATTGAGCCTAGAACTTCAAAAGAAGCATTTGCAGATGAAGACTGGATCAAGGCAATGGTAGAAGAACTTGACCAGATAGAGAAGAACAATACTTGTTCATTGGTACCCAGACCTGAGAACAAGAATGTAATAAGTACAAAATGGGTATTCAGAAATAAACTGAATGAAGATGGAGTAGTGGTCAGAAATAAAGCCAGACTGGTATGCAAAGGATATGCACAAGAAGAAGGTGAAGACTATGGTGAGACATTTGCACTAGTTGCAAGATTGGAAGCAGTAAGGACTCTACTTTCATTTGTAGCATACATAGGATTCAAAGTATATCAGATGGATGTTAAGTTAGCATTCCTAAATGGAATATTGGAAGAGAAAGTCTACATTGAATAGCCAGATGGTTATGCTTTAATTGTAGAAAAGGACATGGTGTGCAAATTACATAAGGCGTTATATGGACTGAAGCAAGCACCTGGAGCATGGTATGAAAGATTGCACTCACTTGGTGAAGATGGGTTTTTAGAGAACTAGTGAAGATAGTAACACATATCTCAAGTCAGAAGGAGATAAGATACTAGTAAGTGAGGTTTGTGGATGATATAATTTTTGGAGGAAATGATGATATGTGTCATGACTTTGCTAATGAAATGAAGAATAAGTTTGAGATGTCACTGGTAGGTGAACTAAAGTTTTTCATAAGTTTGCAAATCCATCAAATGAAGGAAGGTATTTTCATCACACAATCCAAATATGTGAAAGAAGTATTGAAGACTTTTGGAATGGGAGACTATAAACCAGTTGGAACACCAATGGTTACAAGTTGTAAATTGTCTAAGGAGGATAATTCTGCATCAATGGATGAAAAGGAGTACAGGTCCATGATAGGAGTACAGGATAATTCTGCAGACCGGACATTGCTCATGCAGTAGGATTGGTTTCTAGATTTCAGAAAAGCCCGAAGGAGACACACATGGTAGCGACCAAAAGAATTTTTAGGTATCTGAAAGGCACAATTGATTATGGATTATGGTATCCATATGCAAGAGACTTTGATTTAAAAGTTTATACAGATGTAGATTGGGCAGGCAATGTTGATGACAGGAAGAGTACAACCAGAGGAGAATTCTTTCTTGGAGGAATACTAGAGTCTTGGAGCAGCAAGAAACAGAGTTGTATCTCTCAATCACCTGTAGAAGCTGAATATGTTGTAGCATATATGAATTGTACCCAAGAAATCTAGATGAAACACATTCTAGAAGGTTTCCAGTTGAAGATTTCGGAACCATTAAGGTTTTTTATGATAACACCAGTGCAATAAACATTTCTAAGAACCCGGTGGGTAAGTGCCAAGATGGTGAACAAAAAGGGGGGTATATGTGGCCACTTTTTTTTTTCTTTTTTTTTCTCAAAATAGGTAAACCTGAATTTCAAAGAGATATTTGAAGGTCATGCACTAAAAACTAAGATTTGAGAAAATAATAAGAATTGTAGTGCTCTAAATCTAGTTTCTAAACTACTAATTTTTTGTAAAATTGGATAAGATTAAGAGGGTCAAACCTTTCACACACAAAATATTGTTCCTGGTTTTTTCAAAAAAACATAACATAGCAATTTCATGCGCTGCACAAAATATATAGTTAGATTTACTAGTTTGCAAAACCCTTTGGTAGGATGATAGGTAAGAGTGAGATCTAGAAGTTGTGTATTTTTTTGTAATTTTTTGTTGAGTTTTTTGTTTTTTGGATTTTTTGAAGTGACCGCATCCTGAAAATTTGGTACCTATTCGTGCATTGGGCATAACTTGTATCAAAAGAATAAAAAATGCAAACTTCTATTTTTAAAAGTGTACAGAATCTAGTGTAGACCAATAATATGTAATTTATTTTGAATTTGGTAAAGTATATCAAAAGTTATTAAAAAAATGGTAGACATATGTCTGTGAGGATTGTCAAGGCACTGGTAAAGAAAAGTAAAGTTTACTATGCTAATGTTGTGTAATATTCCCACTAATTTTTTTGGTTTTTGAGCACAACAAATACTAAAATGCACCTGTTAAAGTTGGGAAATATAATCTCAACATTGTTGAAAGTAACCCTTCCACTTTCTAATCACCAAGAGCCCAGTGTGGGAAGGTGAGAGCATACGGTGATAAGGGGCTTGTTAGCTCACTGATCTGCTGGAAATTACAATGCAAGTACAATACTAGGCAGCAAGCTAACCCCTTCCACTTTTTAGTGGGATGAAGACCAAGAACTTGGCGGTAAACCAGCCAAGGGAACAAGAGCATAACCAGAACCAAATCACTCTACCACTTATGCAATGACAAAACTTATACATAAAAACTATCACTCAACCGCATATTTTAGTGGGAGGACAATATCACTCAACCACTTTCTCAGTGAGAGGACGAAGCTGAATCACAAAACATGAAGGTCACTAAGCCATCTTCTTCCACTTGTTCAATGGGAAATGCAACTTAGAATGATTGGTCAGTACTATTGAAGAAATCTTACAAAGATAGAGATGCGAGAGAAGATAGAATTAGGTACATATCTCAAGTATTCAATATCACATTCTCACCACAAAACACAACTTGTTGTTATGAAATTAGAGACAATGAAATGGAGAACCAACCAACCCAAAATTCACTAAAATGCTCGTAACTTTCTCAAAACTGAATGAAATCATGCCAAACCAAATGCAAATGAAGAGTATAACATAAGCGATCAATTCAATACCTTGAAACTGCGACTGGAGAGCAGCAAAGGTGATACACACAACCCAAGGTAATTCTAGAAATGGCATTTTGTCTGAATATTTCGATTTACAACTATAAATTGGAGAGTTCCCCAAATGCCACACCAATGTAGGAGAATTATTGTCTCTCTAATACGCTTCCAACAAGTCTTCACCCAAAACGATGCACTCAACACACAGATAGCTACGAGCAAAATATACTTCCAGCCAACACACACCAATAACATCAAAAAATGCAGTAACACACAACTCTTTACCAACACACCCAAAAATCACAAAATAGCTCACAACTTCAAACCATAGCTAGGAGTGATGTTTCACGCTTCAAACTGGAAAGAAATATCTAGGATGTATTTACCCTCGAAGAATTCTAGAGTCATTCTGACATCATAATGATATATTTTCTCTAGATAATCAAATGAGGAGCCAAACACCTTTTTATATAGCTTTTCAAGTTTGGAATTCAAATGAAATTGCCTCTAGATTCTCCTCATTCAAACTACATTTCATTTCATGTGGTGGACCCAAAAATGGTGCCCACTTCCCAAGTCAAAAATCACACCTAGGAGAGAGGACCACAATTTTGACATAATAAAACTTTGAAGTATAAAAATAAAATCTCCTTTTAATCATCAAACAATTTGCCCATGCATGACTTAGGAAAAATATCATATTTTGCACAATTCCCCATAACATCAATCAGTAATAAAATAATTAAATAATAACCTTAGGATAAGGAATAATATTTAATTAAATCATTTATAGCTCCAGTATTGATTATCAACAAAATCCGAATGAGGCTGAGCAATGAGGATCATTGAACTGTGCTGGATCAGGACCAAATCGAGGACTGCCAAAAATAGAATACCCAAACTGCCACTTACTAAAAATAGTAAGTCATGAAATAATGCTCTAAAAATTATGATCTTCGCAACCAGAGAAAGATCTTGGCTAGCTTAGCAACTCTGCACCATCCCGACGGCCAAACCCTAACTTACTAAAAATAGTAAGTTCACATTCCATCCCTGACAAGCTTGGTCAGAACTCCAAAGAGCATGGAAACCCTAATTCACCTTTCCACATAGCCTACAGGTCTCCGAAATAGGCCAATGGACCATTGAATGCATCATCACAAGGAAGGGGACATTACAATCGGCCCTTCCCCAAATTGCTTATCCTTAAGCAGTCGCAAGCCAGGATGTTGTAAAACCTCCTCATTCTCCCATGTAGCATCCTCCACCAGTAAGTCCTTCCACTTAATCAAATACTCTCAGATGATCCTCCTCCTCAAGAATCATTCTCTAACATCAAGGATGGCCTCAAGAACTAGCACCAATTCTCCCTCTTCATCCAAAGGAGGCAAATCAAAAGAGACTATCACAGTGTGCCCAAGCGCCTTTTTTAGGTGTGACACGTGGAAGACATTATGTACTCACCTACTCGTTGGTAGCTCCAACTCATAAGCCACAACTCCCACTCTCCTAATGACCCTAAATGGTCCATAAAAATGTGGCTTGAGTTTTTCTACTCCACTCTTCTTGAGAGTAGACCGTCTGAAGGGTTGAAGTCTTAGGTAGACCATATCATCAACCTAAAATGAGCGCTCAATATGTTGTTGATCAGAATACAACTTCTGTAGATTATTTTCAATCTAGAGGTTGTCCTTCAATGCCTTCAGAATATCCTAACACTGCTGAACCATATCCCTAGCCTGAGGTGCTCTGCTATCTCCAAACACCAAATCAGAAAAACTAGGGGCCTCATAATCGTATAGTGCCATGAAAGGTGACATCCCGATGGACATGTGATAAGGGGAATTATAGCAGTATTCACCAAGTTGTAGCCATCTTAGCCATGCCTTCTGCTACTCTGAAACGTAGTTCCTTAAGTAACCTTCCAACCACTTATTTACTATCTATGTTTATCCATCTGTCTGGGGATGGTAACTCATGCTTGGGGTGAGAACGATACCACATAACCTGAAAATATCTTGCCAAAAAGAGCTTAGGAACTTGGTGTCCCTATCACTCACAATATTATTAGGCAACCTATGTAGCCTAAACACCTCATAGAAGAACAAATCAACAACCTGAGTTGTTGTAAATGAGTTGGTGATGGCAAAAAAAAGAGCAAATTTTGTTAATCTATCCACCACCACATAGATACAATCCTTCCCACTAGCCTTTGGCAACCTAGTGATGAAATCCATAGAGACACTTTCCCATTTTTGACTGGGAATTGGCAATGGTTGCAATAAACTAGCGGGTGTTGTGTGTTCATCCTTGTTCTTCTAACAAATATGGCATTCCCTAATGTACTTCAAGACATCTCTCTTCAACCCTTTCCAAGAGAATCTCTCTCAGATCTGCTTGTAAGTCTTGAAAAACCCTTGGTGGCCAGCAAGAGGAATGTCGTGAAAAGTCTGCAATACCTTCTCCTTCAACTTAGATTTAGGTAGAAGAAGGATCCTTCCCTTATACAAAATCAATCCATCAACCAAACTAAACTTTTCACCATGAAAAGTTCCTTCAACAATGCTGGTTGCAAACTGATTTTTGGCATAATCAGCAAGCAATAGGTCCCTCCAATTAGCAGTGAGCTCACATATAGAGCTTAGATGGGGTCTTCATGAAAGTGCATCTACCACTATGTTGTTCTTCCCTTTGACATACTCAATGTCGAAGTCATAAGCTTGAAGCTTACTAACCCACTTCTGTTGCATTCCATTCAATTCTTTCTGGTGCATGAAATGCTTAAGACTATTATGATCAGTCTTAACAATGAACCTACTTCCCACTAGATACTACCTCAATTTTGTAAGGGCATGCATTATGGCAAGAATCTCCTTGTCATAAATTGAATATAGCCTTTCAAGTCCTCTCAACTTTCTACTTTAAAAGACAATAGGATGCTTGTCTTGCATAAGAACTGCACCAACACCTTCTCCTAACGCATCACATTGCAGTTCAAAAGGCTTGGTGAAATCTGGTAAGGCCAAAACCAAGCATGAGATCATGATTTCCTTAAACTGATCAAAGACTATTTGTGCCTTTGCAAACCACTCAAAGGCTCCTTTCTTAGTGAGATCTATGAGGGGGGCAACCAACTGAGAATAACCCTTCACAAACCTTTTGTAAAAACCACATAGACCCAAGAATCCTTTCAAATGAGTTATGTTCTCAGGAGGTGGCCAATCAAGGATAGCTCTAATCTTTTCAGGATCCACCTTCACACGCTTTGCATTGATGATGTGCCCAAAGTAGAGCAACTCCTTCATTCCAAACTCACACTTAGATACTTTGGCAAATAATGATTTAGACTCCAGAATGCTAAGAATTTCATCTAAGTGTTATAAGTTCTCCGTCCAAGACTTGTTGAAGATGAGAATGTCATTGAAGAATATAAGCACAAACTTCCTCAATTACTTTTGAAAGATCTTGTTCATGCAGGACTGTAATGTGGCTGGAGCATTAGTCAAACCAAAAGGCATGACTAGAAATTTGAAATGCCCAAAGTGGCATCTGAAAGAAGTCTTCTCAACATCAAAATCTCTCATTCTAATTTGATGGTAGCCTGATTTGAGATCTATCTTGGAGAAGTACATGACACCATGCAACTCATTATGAGCTCATCAACCCTCAGAATGGGGTACCGATTCTTGATGGTTTTCTAATTTAAAGTACGGTAATCCACGCACATACACACGGTCCCATCCTTCTTCTTCACCAATACAATAGTTGAAGCAAAGGGGCTCTTGCTTGGCCTAATGTAACACATGTCTAGAAGCTCCTTAATAGATTTCTCAATCTCGTCCTTCTGCTTCTTTGGGTAACGGTAAGGAGTAGTCATGATAGGCTTAGTACCTTCTTCCAACTCAATGTTGTGTTCAGTACCACGCTCAGGTGGCCTACCCGGGGGTGGAGTCTCAAACACCTTGCTCCTCTTTGAAATCAAAACCTGAATGTCTTCAGGATAGCTTCTCTTTTCTTCAAATGAGTGGGATGGCATGACCATACACTCAGGAGATTTTCCAAGTGGTGGATTTCCAAAGACCTTTCTCTTGTATGTGATTAGAGCTTGAATATCAGTAGTGTAGTTGCCCTTGTCTTCTAATGGGTTTGATGGCATTATCACATATTTTTCTGCCCACTCTACTTGGTTATGATGAATCAACCTCTCCATTCTCTTCAGGGATACAATCTGAGGGCCCCCATTAGAAATCCCTCACAAAACCACCTTCTTTCCTTCAGTCATGAACTTTAATTCCATGGTTTGCAAGTTAAGAGTGATCTCATCAAGAGATCGCAACCATTGAATGCCAAGGACCACATCATCAGTCCCTCCAATATTGACAAAATAGAATTCATCCTTGACTTCATAATTACCAAGCTTCATTGACATGTTTGATACCATCCATTTACAACAAATTGTTGATCCATCAGCCACCATTATCTTGAAGTCATCAACATCGTCAGTGATAAGACCTCTCTCGGCAACAATCCTAACATCAATGAAGTTGTGAGTTGCTTTGGTATCAATTAGAGCAGCAAGTCGATGCTCTCCCAATGCTCCTCGAACTCTAAATGATTCATTCTTGTGGAAGATAGAGATTTGGGCAACTATACCCTTATCATCTTGATCACTTTCAGGCCCTTCTGGAGCCTCTTCATACTCACTTCCCTCTGAATCAACAAGTTGTTCTAAATTTTCAGAATCTGGTCCATCAGTTGAATATTCTTCCATTTGATGAGCATTTCCCTTTCCATGACATCTATGACCTGGAACCCAAGGTTCCTTGCATGAATAACACAAATTCTTCGTTTGAAGTTCTTGATGAAGCTCATCATCCATCCAAGGAGGGAACTTCTTAGGCTGATTAGAAAATTCCTTCTCGTCTTTATGGAATAGGAAAGGTTTTGACTGAAATCTAGACTTAGGGGCAACCAACTCCATGCTTCTAGCCTTCTTGATTGTATCAGCCAACATGGGTGGGTCAAAGGCTTTTACCCAGCCTCTCAATGGTTCTTCAATTCCTTCAGTGAATAGGACCACCAGTCTTTTCTCCGAGATACTACTAACCATAACTGAAAGACTTTGAAATTTAGTTATGAAGGTGTCCACAGAAGCCTATTGTTTGAGTTGTGCAAACTCTCTAAACTTCACCTCTAGATCCTTGGTATCAAATCTTTCTATCAACTTGTTGGTGAATTCAGCATAGGTATGGATCAAGTTATGACCAAGGGTGATCAACCCATGGTACCACCATTCATGAGCGGCTCCATCTAGGTGCAAGGTGGTGAACTTGATGGCCTTTTCTTTGGGCATATGTCTCAAGGACAAGTAATTGTCCAACTTCTGCACCCAAGTTCTAGTTGTGCTCACACTGATTCCATCGAAGTGTGCTAGAGTGACCTTCCCAAGAGCTTGTTGATAATCTTTGGGAGTAGAGTAACGATTATCATATCTCCCTTCCCTTCTCTTCTTTTGATTCATGTATTGGTCAAGAGACATAGCATTTCAAATCTCTTGGGGAAATGTTGCATACTCCATAAAACTGGCCTGAATCTCCTCAGCCACAGGAACTTCAACTTCAGGAGGTGGTGTTTCCCTTGGAATGAAAGCGGGTTGCAATGGCCTAGTCACTTATCCAACAGGCATTCCATTACTATTGCTGGCATTATTGCTACCATTTCCATTACCACCAGAGTTGTTGGAAGTGCTAACATTATTACCACTCATATTTTGATTTGGATCTTGATTATGCTCTCCTTTAGCACTCTGCCTAAAGGTGGCTATCATCTGAAACATCATGTCCATCATAGTGTCAAGTTTCTTTTTTATTTTATATACAACCATAGTTGTTTTATTTTGTCCAAATAGTCTTTCCCCCATTTAATCTACTGAGTCCACTGAATCCACTTCCTTATCTTTGTTTCTCAAGAATTCTGAAAAAGTCTTTTCAAAAGGCATTGCAGGAATCTGATGTTGTTGGTGTCTCTGTTCTCTGTTGTAGTAATGGAGGTCTTTGTCACTCATGGAGAACTCTGTTTACTCTGACTTCACAGGATGGCAGGAAAACCAGCTCTGATACCACTATAATATTCCCACTAATTTTTTCAATTTTTTAGCACATCAAATACTACAATGCACTTGTTAAAGTTAGGAAATATAATCTCAACACTACTGAAAGTAACCCTTCCACTTTTTGATCACCAAGAGCCCAATGTGGGAAGGTGAGAGCATATGGTGATAAGGGGTTCGTTAGCTCACTAATCTGCTGGAAATTACAGTGCAAGTACAATATTCGGCGGTAAGCCAACCCCTTCCACCTTTCAGCGAGATAAAGACCAAGAACTTGGCGGTAAACCAGCCAAGGGAACAAGTACATAACCAGAACCAAATCACTATACCGCTTATGCAGCGGGAGCACTTATACATAAAAACTATCACTCAACCGCATATTTCAGAAGGAGGACAATATCACTCAACCACTTGCTCAGTGGGAGGACAAAGCAGAATTACAAAACATTAAGGTGACTAAGCCATCCTCTTCCACTTGTTCAGTGGGAAATGCAACTCAGAATGATTGGTCAGTACTACTGAAGCAATTTTACAAAGATAGAGATGTGAGAGAAGATATAATTAAGTACATATCTCAAGTATTCAATAACACATTCTCACCACAAAACACTACTTTCTATTCTAAAATCAGAGACAATGAAACGTAGAACCAACACCTCAAAATCCACTAAAATGCTCGTAACTTTCTCAAAACTGAATGAAATCATGCCAAACCAAATGCAAATGAAGAGTATAACATAAGCAATTAGTTCAATACCTTGAAACTGCAACTGGAGAGCAGCAAAGGTGATGCACACAACCCAAGGCAATTTTGGAAATGACGTTTTGGCTGAATATTTTGATTTGTAACTGTAAATTAGAGAGTTCCCCAAATGCCACACCAATGTAGGAGAATTATTGTCTCTCTGACATGCTTCCAATGGGCCTTCACCCAAAACAATGCACACAACACGTAGATAGCTATGAGCAAAATATACTTCCAGCCAACACACACTAGCAACACCAAAAAATGCAACAACACACAACTCTTCACCAACACACCCAAAAATCACCAAATAGCTCACAACTTTGAACCACAGCTAGGAGTGATGTCTCACACTCGAAACTGGAAAGAAATGTCTAGGAGGTATTCACCCTCGAAGAATTATGGAATCATTGTGACAACATAATGATATATTTTCTCTGGATAATCAAATGAGGAGCCAAACACCTGTTTACATAGATTTTCAAGTCTGAAATTTAAATGAAATTTCCTCCAAATTCTCCTCATTCAAACTACATTTCATTTCATGTGGTGGACCCAAAAATGGTGCCCACTTCCCAAGTCAAAAATCACGCCTAGGAGAGAGGACCACGATTTTGGCATAATAAAACTTTGAAGTATAAAAATAAAGTCTCCTTTTAATCATCAAATAATTCGCCTAGGCATGAATTATGAAAAATATCATATTTTGCACAATTCCCCATAACATCAATCAGCAATAAAATAATTAAATAATAACCTTTGGATAAGGAATAATATTTAATTAAATCGTTTATAGCTCCAATACTGATTATCAACAAAACTTGGATGAGGTTGAGCAATGAGGATCATCGAACTATACTGGATTAGGACCAAATCCAAGATTGCCAAAAATAGAATGCCCAAACTGCCACTTACTAAAAATAGTAATTCATGAAATAATGCTCCAAAATCATGATCTTCGCAACTAGAGAAAGAGCTTGGTGAGCTTAGAAAATTTGCACCATCCCGACGGCCAAACCCTAACTTACTAAAAATAGTAAGTTCACATTCCATCCTTGACAAGCTTGGTCGGAACTCCAAAGAACATGGAAACCCTAATTCACCTTTCCACATAGCCTATGGGTCTCTGGAATAGGCCAATGGACCACTGAATGAATCATCACAAGGAAGGGGACATTACATATTGTCCAAAAATAGAAAAAATATATGGTCAGAAAACTGAGAAGACGTGTGAGATTATGGTGGTAATTTTAGAGATACCCACTTGATCATTTATAAGCTTGATGACGACAAAGTCAAGAAATCATGTTGGAAGATGAAAAAACATGTAAAGGGACAAAAGTGGGGGGAAAATGGGCTTGCAAGCATTAGGGTCATTTTCCAACCCTTTTACCAAGCCAAAACCTGCACAAGTTTTGAAAAACAAAAAACACTATTCACAGTTCTTCATAACTTGCACGGATTTTGAAAAACAAAAAGTACTATTCATAGTTCTACATAACGCATATGGGTTATGTGGAACTAAAACCATTATTTTGTGTTTCACAAAACCCGTATGGGTTATGAAGACATAATAATGTATGCTTGTAAACTTGGCATTTACTACACATATGTACAAACATATATATATAATATGTGTTTATGTATGTATATATGTATATCTATAATTATATACATATATTTATATAGATATATGTATATATGTTTGTATACATGCATGTATCCCTTCTTTTCCTCTCTCTCATCTTCCTTGCCCCAGCACCGTATTTGTCTATTCTGAGACCTAATTATCCTCCTTGAGTTCTATCTCATCTCTCTCCCCCTCACACTTTTCTCTTTGTCGAGTCTCTCACCCTTTTCTCCTTCTCATTCTCTCTCTACCTCATGTCTCTCACCCTCTCCTCCTTCTCCTGCTCTCTCTCTCTCTCTCTCTCTCTCTCTCTCTCTCTCTCTCTCTCTCTCAATCCTATTCTCACCCTCTCTCCCTTCTCTCTCTCTCTCTCTCTCTCTCTCTCTCTCTCTCTCTCTCTCACACTCTCTCCCTTCTCTCTCTCTCTCTCTCTCTCTCTCTCTCTCTCTCTCCCCACTTCCTATTTGGTTCCTAGTTCTATATAACCTGTATGGGTTATGTAGAACTAAGACAAAAACTTCTAGTTTTGCATAACCCACATGTTTCTAAAAAAGTATATTATATTTTTTATTATAAAATATAATATTCCTCAAAACCAGTACAGGTTTTGAGGAACTTTTAATTTTTTATTATAAAATATAATGTTCCTCAAAACCCTTACGGGTTTTGAGAAACTTTTTATTTTTTAAATTATTTTTGGCTAGGCTTGGTGTTACCAAGCCTAGCATGTTTTTGAATTTCCAGAACACACACGAGTTATAAAAAATTTTATTTTATTTTGCATGTGGCCACTTTTATGTTCACCATCTTGGTGCACTTATCGGGTTGCATGCTAGGACAAAGCATATTGAGCTAAAGTATCATTTCTTGAGAGAGAAAGTGCAAAGTAAAGATGTGTCACTGGAGCATGTATCTACTAAAGAACAACTAGCATATATCTTAGTGTAAATCTTGAAGATGGATTGGTGTAGAGTGGAGCTACTCCACAGGGGGAGTAGGTAGTTGAAAATCGTTGAAGCATGGAATGGTTAACCTTCACTTTGACATTGTTGTCAAAGGGGGAGAAGAATTGTATCTGATTGATAGCCAGTTACCAACTAAAGACATGGAGATACAATTGAAGGAGAGTATATGGGAAAAATGTAAACCGGGATTCTTATACCTATGTATGTGTTTTACTCTTAATCATCACAATCAAAGGGTATTGATATTTGTATTGCCATTAATGCCAAAGGGGGAGATTGTTGGCATTGCATGAAGATTGTATTGATGAAGTATAAGTTTTGTCATTGATGTCAATAGTAACCGGTAATGAAGTTGTATTGCAACCGGTAATGATGCAGTAATGCAATCAGTAGTAAAGTAGTGAAGGCAACTGGTATTGGTATTTTTATTCAAGGAGAGTGATCAACTGGTAACCCTAACCGATGGAGCTTGGTGAATCAGTTGTGATGATCTATGACCAAATGTTGATCGGAGATGTAGATGCCATGTACGCATGATGCATGCGATGAGTTTCAAAGTGGATTTGGCGCATGAAGATAACTGTTTATCTTGGGAATGATCAAATGCATAGCATGAAGTGGAAAATGTGTGATGAGCTATAGGATCCAATGTGCGGTGATCCATGAGCGGTTGAAGTTGTCTACAACAATGTGTAGTTGATTGCTATGTAATCCAATGGTTATGATTGAACCGATATGTTTATAATCTCTATGAGATTGGTAGGTTTTGTGATGTGTTACCAACCTATTGTATTTGTATTTAAGGTTGATGATTTGTTTGTAATTGTGTTGGAAATTTGGTTAAGTGTGGTAGTGTGATTGTTACAGAACTAGAAGGAGTGTCTGCAGAATGTTGTGAAGGTAGATAGGGGCAGAAAAGGATCTGACTAAGAAAGGAAGTGTTATTTCCAGTTCAACAAAGAACCCGTTATTCTCTAACCATTACAATAGTTAAATCCCTTAACTGGGTAAGCTTTAACATGCTTGGTGTTGTTTAAATTCTCTAACTAGGTGATCCATTAGCTTGGATTTGAAATCCTCTACCAAGGTTACTCCTAATAGGGTATTGTAGTCAATCCCTTAACCGGGTGGTCTTTAATCGGATTTTTTCTTAACATGACATTATTGTAAAAGTTTCTAACAAGGCTTGGCTCCTAATAGGGAAAACTTTAGAAGAGTTCAAAATACACATGGGTATTCATCCCCATCATGGTTTTTCCCATTTGGGTTTCCACGTGAAAAATTATTGTGTCAAGTGGTGAATGATTTTGTGGATGTGTTTTGATATGGTTGATATGATTAACTGGTAAAGCCACTTAGATATGTTTAGATGACCGTAAATGATCTGAAATGAGCTATTACTAATGTTAGTAAATGGGTTTAATGTTTTGGTTAAATGGTATGTGATTTTCAGATCCGTTACATTGTATCTTTGATGTTTTGGTCAACCAGTAAATTTTGATAGTGCAGTTACAGTTTTTGATACAGTGTCTAAACCAGTTAGTTTAGCAAGTTGTTTTTGAGTTGGAATTAAGTTTGGTGAAATTTTAGTATATTTTCTATCTACTAATTCACCCCCTCCCCCTCTCAGTAGTTGACTGTATCCTTATAGTTTCATCATATTATCAGATTCATCTCACAGTACTCCTACAACATAAGAAGTGAGATAACAATGCTATACCTATGCAACATCAAACAAAAGAATGGTGAACCTTTCATGGTCTTTCTACAACAATGGAGGCAATTGTTTAATAAGTATCCTAGAGATATTCCGGATCAAGAGAAAATGGACATCTTCATTGACAATCTTACTAGTGAGATGAGTTATAGACTCAAAATGCAATGTCCTCCTAGTTTTTCAAAAATGATTGAAAATGGTTTGAAAATAGAGGACACTATGGTCAAGAAGGCGAGTTAAAACTTTACAATTCCTCTAACAACAACAACAACAGTAACAACAACAATGGCAATAATAGTAGCAATGATAAACCAAAATTTTGGACGAAGAACAAAAACATTGTCAATGAGGGAGTATCTCATAATGATGATACCAAACAACAACAATTGATTTTCAATCTCTCGAGTTGAACAACAGTAAACAATAAAGAGAATGCTAAACCAAAGTCCTTTTATTCCAACCCTCACAGAAAATTTACAAATATTGGGGAACCATTGGAATTGGCTCTAAAAATGCTTCTTACAAACAAGTTGATCACATTACCAGAAGTGAGAGATTATGAGCCTAAGGTCAAACCAAGTTGGTGGAATGAAAATTATTTTTGTGATTTTCATAGAAACAAGGGACACCAAACGAATGATTGTCAAAGATTGAAACATATCATTCAGGACTTGATTGATAATGAGGTTATCATAGTGGATGGTCATAAAAGGAATGAATCACACTTGGAATTCAAGAATCCACTCCCCAATTATGAAAAGGGTAGACCATCCAGTCCACTAGATGACAAGGGCAAAGAAAAGTTAAACTATACCTACACATATGACAATGTAGTGAATGTCATCATTATTAAAGATAAAGCACCTACAGAACTAGTGAATGCAATTACTAGAAGTAAGACAAAGGTGACATTTTTGGGTGTGACAAACAACATAACATTCACTTCAAGACAATACAACTTAGTGGATCAATTACAGAAGATACCCACACAAATATCAATCTTAGAGCTCCTTAAGATCTCACCAATGCATAAGGAGATATTGGAAAAGTCCTCTAGTGGAAACAAGAGTCTTTAAGGACTTGGATGTTAATCAATTTCAAAACATGGTGGGACCTCTCATAGCTCCTCATTTCTTATCATTCATAGAAAATGATGATTTATCATTGCAACATCCCCATAACGCCCCCTACACATTGAAGTCACTATTCATACAACCCGCGTCAAATGTGTTCTTATAGATGGAGGAGTTGGCTTAAACATTTGTGTGTTAAGTTTGATAAAAGCTTTAGGATATTTAGAAAATGCAGTGGATCCTAAGAAGAACACTCTTCTGGGGGAACAATGGTTTTACCACTCAAAATAGGACCAGTTGAGAGAGATACAGTTTGTCAAGTCTTGGAATTGAATTTATCTAAAAATATTCTTCTAGGTAGACCATGGATTCATGACATGCAAGAAGTTCCCTTGATGTATCATCAATGTGTCAAATTTCCTCATAATGGACAAGAAATAACCATATTAGTAGATACTAGTCAATATTGCAATAATTTGAAACCAGCTCAAGATGCAAGGATTCCTCATAACAGAGAAGCATTATCTCCTGTTGAAACATCTCAAGAGACATCATTCACATCCACTCTGGAAAGTTTTGAGAAAAAACTAAAATTAAATCATGCGGGAATGGGAAAGTATTATTTGCAAACTTTATCGCTTTCTCCAAAGTCATATGGAAAACCAACAAATGCAAAAACACAAATCCAACAAAAGACTATTGAAATATTTGATGGAAAATTTGTTAGAGCTGGAACATTATCTCAAGAAATTGAAGAAAAGGACATCCTTGATTGGTTATACAAAGATGAAGAAGAAATCAGAGCAATAGCTTTAGATATAATTATCCCCACATAACAATATGGCAATGGATTTAGAATCATGCAGAGAATGGGATATCAAGGAAAAGGCCCTATTGGTAAGCATCAAGAAGGAATCACAAAACCAATCACACCTCACTCTCAACATGTTAAAGATAAATCTGGACTTGGGTATGACAAGAACCTACACAAAATCAAGATCATCATCAAAAAACCCAATGGATAAGAAAAGTAGAATATAATGAGGAATCATGGAAAGAAGTGATAGATCAAGCAGCTGAAAAGACAAACAGAGACCAAAAAGATGAAGAATATGAGAAACAACAAGAGGAACTCATTATTCAAATAGAGGAGGCTTCCTATAAACAGATGCATCAAGTGCAAGCAAGTACAAAACCTGATCAAGCCAATATGGAATCAACAATAGAATCAAACAAAGAACAAAAAGAAGAAGAATATGAGCAACACAAAGAAGAACTCGCCATTCAAAGGGAGGAGTTTGTTTATGAACAAATCCAAAGAGTGCAAGCAAGTGCAGAACCTAAATCAGAAAAGGCGACAAAACCGGTATACTAATAAGCGATCTCTTCTCACCATATAACATCCTTGTCAGATATAGTGGTATTATCCTAGAAAGTGATTTTGAAACTGACTCACATGAATATGAAGGGTGTCCAGATCCATCATCTGAATTATCAAGTGGAGAAATTTGAGACAAGAATGCTACTCCAAACAATAACACATCTTCCAAGAATCAGAAAGAAGAACTTGAAAGAAGACAAGAAAAAATCAGAATCCAAAGAAAAGAAGCATATGTTAGAAAGGAGGAGGAGGAAAACAAGACAAAGAAAATCAAAAAGACAAATATGGTCATTACTAAACACTCAAAAGAATAGAAGGACATGAGATCTCCATCAAACTCTAATCATCAAGAACCATACCTTTGTAAGACCATAGAATAATCGATAGCAAGCCAAGTAGGAGAAACAATTAGTCCAAAGGAAGCAGAATATGAAAGAATGCAAGAAATGGAAAGAAAAGCAGTAAAATCTACTCAAATATGTCAAATACAAGCAAGTAATGAAGCTGATTCAAATGCTAAGATATCTTCTAAAAAGGTGTGTTATCCAAAAGATATACAAGTTGATATGATCCATTCATTTGAGGGACAAACATCAACAAATAGACCACTTGGGGGTGAATCATAATTTACTCATTCTAACTTTGCTAGAGCTAATTGGAGAGTGATCGGGAGAGTATATAATGAAGAGAGTGAAATCTTTAACGCGACTAATATACTCAAAAAATTTGACAATTATGTTGTGATGATTGAAAATATAGAAATTGATCAAGATTATGACCTACCCTTAATCCACCCAGAATTGATTGACTAGGAAAATGACGAAATCCTTGAACTTGATACCTTCCTTGATGATCATGCCATATCCCTATACCTTAATGTTGTTGAACCTGTTTATACTAGTGCATCAAATAACACTTCTTGTAGTCAGGAGGGTGCTAAATCTTCCAATCGCAAAAGTGAAATAATAAAACAAAGAGGAAGGTCTAATGCTGAAAACCATTTTATGACAACATTAGATCAATCAAAAGATGAAATAACGGATGTATTTGATGTTGAAAACCTCCTTGAGGTGCCAAAATAATGAAGATTTGACACTTTACCCAAATATTTTTAAGAGAGATCAGCTATTCTGATAGAACCCATAGAGGTAGTTAACATTGGTACCACATAGAGTCCTAAGATTCATCATCCTGCAACATCATTATCAGAACAAGAAAGATGAGACTTTACTGAGTTCTTCAAAAAGAGGAAAATTAACTTTTCTTGGTCATACGCTGATATGCCAGGACTTGATCCAGATCTCATTATGCATCATCTCAATGTCGCTCCAGGAGCCAAACTGGTTAAACAGGAACTTAGAAAGATGCATCCCCATATTGGTCTTCTAGTCAAAGCAGAATTGAAGAAACTATTGTATGTAGGTTTCATAAGACCCCTAGCATATCCATAATGGGTGTTAACCTTTGTGCCTATATCAAAACCAAACAAAAGTATCAGAGTGTGCACAGATTTCAAGGACCTAAATAAATTATGTCCAAAGGATGACTTTCCATTACCAAACATTGATATCATTGTAGATCTATCTGCACAACATGAAATGTTCTCATTAATGGATGGATTCTTGGGGTATAACCAAATCAAGATAGCTCTCGAAGATCAAGAGAAAACAACCTTCATGTGCCCTTGGGGTACTTTCTGTTGGAACGTTATGCCATTTGGGCTCAAGAATGTTGGAACTACATATCAAAGAGCTATGACAACCATTTTTCATGATATGATGCATACTTTCATGGAGGATTATGTGGATGATATATTGGAAAAATTGCATACAACAGAAGAGCACTTGGAAATTTAAAACAAAATATTTGATGGATTAGAACAATACAAATTGAGGCTAAATCTAAAGGAGTGTGCTTTTAGAGTTACATCAGGTAAACTCCTAGGCTATATCATATCAGCTCGTGGAATAGAAGTAGATCCAGAGAAAGTAAAAGCTATCATGGATATGGAATCCCCAAAGAACAATAGCCAGTTTCATTCTCTACAAGGGAGATTGCAATCAATCAGAAGGTGATCGATGTCACCCTTTTACCGCTTGTTACACAAGAATGTTCCATTTAGATGGGATGCCAAATGTGAGGAATATTTCATGCAAATCAAACAATATCTAGTAAATCCACCAAGGCTAGCAACACCAATCAAAGGAAAACCATTATTTCTATACATCTCGATAATAGATGTATCAGTAGGAGCTCTTCTGGCACAGCATGCCACCGAAGGAAAGGAAAGAGAAATATATTATATCAGCAAAACCTTGGTCAGTTATGAGTCAAACTATACGGAAATGGAAAAGACATGTCTAGCAATGGTATTTGCAACTTAGAAGTTGTGACATTATATGTTTTCCCATTTTGTTAAGCTAATTGCAAAGATTGATCCATTGAAGTACTTACTTAGCATTGAAGCAACATTAACTGGTCATTTGGCTAAATGGGTCATGATATTAAGTGAGTATGACATTGAGTATGTTGATAAAAAAGATATAAAAGACAAGTGATTGCAGATCAACTGGCCAAAGTACCCTTGCAAGATGATGCACCTTTGCACATTGAGTTTCCTGATGCAGATGTTCTTACTGTCAATACCAAGTTTTGGGAATTATATTTTGATGGCTCCTACACACAGCATGGATCAGGTGCAGGAATCTTATTCATAACACCTCAAGGTCACACCATTCCTAAATCATATAGACCATGCCTCCCATGTACAAACAATACTACAGAGTATGAGGTACTAGTCATTGAGATCAAAATAACTATTGAATGGAATATCAAGGAATTACATGTCTATGGAGATTCACAGCTAATGATCAATCAGATCAATGATGAATATCAAACCAAGGATGATAAGTTGATGCCCTACAAGAAGCTAATTGAAGATTTCAAAGAACATTTTACTAAAATCACATTTACTCAGATCCCAAGGAATAAGAACAAAGCAGCAGATGCCATGTTTACAATAGCATCTCTCTTGCAAACCCAAGAAAATCAAGAGCATCACAAGTTCCTAGTGGAAGAAATATTTTATCCTACCATTGATTACCTAAATACCCAAATCATCTGCAATATATCTGGAACTGATGCCTCCCTATACGGCCAAGCCTATCTGTACCTAAAAGACAATATCCTTCCTCAAACCTATCCCATAATTAGAAACGAAACTTTATCTGACAATCAACTCGTTATACCATTATTATTGATATTCTCTATATGCAAGGTTTGGATAACACTCTCTTAAGGTGTCTCAAACGTGAGGAATTTGAGAAAGCTCTAAACGAATTCCATGAATGTATTTGTGGCACACACTCAAGTGATCTTATGTTGGCCAAGAAGCTCATTCGATTGGGGTACTAATGGCCCGCTATGGAAAAAGATTCATTTGCATATGCTAAGAAGTGAAAACAATGTCAAATTCATAGGAATCTCATTCATGCACCGATGCAAGAACTGCATCCTCTAGCAACATCATGGTTATTCTCTCAATGGGGATTAGATCTAGTGGGAAAGATAAATCCTTCATCTTCTAATAGACACAAATTTATTTTGACTGCAACTGAGTACTTCACTAAATGGATTGAAGAAGTGCCATTGACAACAGTGACAGGAGAGCAAATTTCATCATTTATCCTAAACTACATAATCTATCACTATGGTGTTCCCATGACCATTATCATTGATAATGGATGATAGATTTCAAAAATAAAGATGTAAAATAACTATGTGAGTGATTCCAGATCCAACTTAGGTTCCAACACCATATTATCCATAAGGAAATGGTCAAGCTGAGGCATCAAATAAAAAAATCCTCAATATTTTGAAGAAGACAGTCAATGAGGCTGGTAGGGACTAGCACATTCAGTTGAACCCTACTCTATGGGCATATCGCACTAGCATTCGTACACCAACGATGGAAACTTTGTATTGCCTTGTGTATGGCTCAGAAGTAATCTTACTAGTTGAAGTAGAGATTCCTTCTCTATGAGAGTCATTGAAAGGACTTATCCCAGAAGAAGAACAAAGAGTCTAGGCTACAAGAATTAGAACTAATACAAGAACGTCATGAAAACGCTTCGGATCACTTGAAGGCATATCAGCAAAGAATGGTGAGAAGCTATAATCACAAAGTGAAGCCAAGAGTATTTCAGATAGGAGATCTTGTTCTGAGAGAAAATCCATGTAACCAACAGGAAAGAGAGAAAAAGGGGAAATTTGAGCCAAACTGGTTGGGTCCTTTTGTCCTTGTAGCAGCATATGGATCAGGAGCATACAGATTGTCTACACCAAAGGGAGAATGGTTTGATGAACTTATCAACACTATGCATCTCAAGAAGTTATATGCTTGAAATATCGTTAAAATATTATAAAAAAGTATAAAAGCAGCAAAATCCAAAAAACAATATAAAAGAGAAAATCCCTAAAAAGCAGAAAAGAGGAAAATACAAAAAATAGTGAAAAAAAATAGAAAAAAAAATTAAATTAAATATATGGAAAAATGCAATAAATTTAGACGGTGAAAACCTGGTAAATAGGTGCTATCTAATAGTTGGCTCTTTCATCTATGAGTTCACATTTTTGTTTCGCATCCATTTGACCTAAGCCATCAACAGAAATCTGTAGCTCACAAACATGGACATACTTAGCGTAGTCACCATCCTTGCGTATCTGAATAGTTACCTGCATCGCATCCCACCATTGTTTAGATCATAATTGTACATCCATAATAAGGTTTGTTTCTAAGTTGGGGGAAAAATCCATAACTTAGTTGGGGGAAACATTGAAATCTAGAAAATCCAAAAATATAAAAAAACTTAGAAAACCAAAAACAATAGGATTTTGAAACAGACGACAAGTGGTATGGCAACAAGGCTTAAACAAAATCAGGATATCCAAAAAATCAAATCATAGAGTTTAGAGAATCAACAAATCAAGTGACACATATCAACAATCATTAATCAGGATGATTATGTCTTCTTTTGAGAATGTACATGTGGCATGCATGATTCAATGTTTGTATCTTGATTTTTGCTAATCATGTACCTTATGCAACTCGATGATGTTCAAAACTAGAGGAGCTATGATGGGGCATGGTTATTTTTCTTTGTCTGTTGTTTGTGGTTTATCTCTTAGTAGTGTATGTACTTGTCTAAGGACATGATCGACAAAATATCATTGAGGACGTTCTGAGTCATATATGAAAGGAGATAATCCTTGTTTGTTATGCAAGAAATACTCAGGACATCTTGGTTCCTTATACCTGGATTCTTATATCAACTTGCTATATCAAAATCCATGTAAGAAGTACTTAGGTCATCTTGAATCCTTATATCAAGATGTTTCAATTTTCTTACAACATTTTAAAATCTCAATGATGAATTTAAGCACTATTTCAAAAACACTGAAAAGATGGCAATATCATTTAGGTATTTGCATTTTCATTTCATTTCCATTGAATTATAAGCATTCATTATCATTCAAGATCAACGGTTCAAATAATGATTGAGTATACTTGGACAAACAAAAAAATTTGCATTTGCATTAGGATCATTTGCATTCACTCATTTATATTTAATTGCATCATCTTAATAATTGCATTAGGTGCATTTCATTAGATCATCAATCATTGTAAATTTGTTAATCATTTCGGTTTGTTTGCATTTTATTTATTTGCACTTACAATTTTTCATCATATCATCATTATAAGCATTTAAGTATCATTTTTATCATATCATCATTTAAATCAAAACCATTTCATTTAGAAGCATCATCATCATATATATACATTATGAATAAGCATCATAACATCATTATAAGCATCTCATAAATAAAATCATATCATAGAAACATGTCATCATCATCAATGCATACATCAAAAAATAAAATAAAGATAATAATCATCATCATAAATGCATATAAGTTGTCATGTATCATAATCATGTAGCTCATCTAAGGATTTAATCTACATCATCATCTCATAAATTCAATATCATATAGGTACATTATATAGAATTGTTGCATAATCATCATAGTCAAGATAAAGCAATAAAGTCATCATATAGATCATCATGTAGAAGTCATAATAAGGAAATCATCATCACATCATCATGCATGAATAGCAGAGTAATCATCATAGAATAGTATCATATAGAGTCCATCAATTTCTGCATATCATCATAAAACATACAACTATCCAAGTGTATAGTGATATCAACAAAATCATCAATAGTGTACAAATGTCCCATGATACAACAATAAAAGATACAAGTCAAGTCTCAAAGCATGTGGCACTGCCACCAGAATTTCTGTGCCTCTGTCAAGAAGGGTGTACCCCACCTGATGGTCCTACTCTAGGATCTAGATCTTTTTCCCAATGAGGTGGTCCCATGACACCACCACTCTCCATATGGCCCAGCCTTCCTAATCATTGTGTAGAGACATAACTACCTACTCTCTAGCTAGGAGGAACCACACTCTCATATAGACTACGCCAGTGTGCGATCTCCTTCCCAACGTGTACCAACTCTTTGACTGTACCTGTAGAAAGAGATCCAGAGCCAACCTGTTGTATATGCTCTAGCATTCTCTCCGCCCAACCATATCTCTTAATGGCAGTATCTCTCTTGTGTCTGGCAGCATCCCTCTCGAGAGTCAAAGCCTGAACCTGTACCTGTAGCTGTGTAATTTGTGCTCTCAAGCTAGCAGTGTTATCTAGAATCTTAGGAGCATCATCATGCATTTGTATAGCATCACCTTATGCCATACTTCCTGCATGTCCCTCAACCCTATCCCCACCTGCTGGAGCTTGTATTGTTGTAGCTCTAGTTATCCTGCGCCTAATCAATGGCACATCATCCTCAGAATTCTCCTCGTCAAATCCCCCATGAGCAGCCAATACACTAGGATCAAGACGAACCTGCCCAAAATCAATACCTCCTCGACCTCTTCTCTTGCTCTCCCTACCTCCTCCCTGAACCCTAACTCTCCCAACTAGCCTGCCTCCATCTCTACCATCCAATTGACCTCTCTCACCACCTCCTCATCCTTTATCTCCCTCTCCTCGTCCTCTGTCCCTATCACCATGCCTACTAGCCAAAGGTAGTGGCCCACCCCTGTCCTGATAACCAAATGGTCCTCCTCATACTCGTGGTTGACCACCTCTCCTACCACCCCTCCTGCCCCCTCTGCCATCATCCTCCTCCTCTCCATCCCCTCCTCTACCACCCCATCATCGTCATCTCCTCCTCTATCGGGGATCATCCTCATCATCATCATCCTCATCTTTGGAGCTAGGTAGAAGATCTGTTGGATCTGTGATCCTAGAAAAGGATGTACTACTAGAAAACCAGCATACTCATCAGTGGCACCTAGTAATAAATCAAATGGAACCATGGGTAGTGAAATGAACTTTGCATAAGTTGCATCAAAGGAAAGAGAGGGACCCTAGTCTTGCCTATCCTTGTAGGCAATACCCTGTGGCATCCCTTGTACCAAACTGTCTCAAGACTTGAAAAATCAACTATCTCTCTATAATAAAAGGAGTCCTACCAATCAAGTATCTAGTCTGCATAATAAAAGGTAATGATCTTGAATCATGATACCATGGCTCACAGTCTACATATTGTCTCCAAATCACTAAGTCCATAATGTCAAGAACCCATCGCCAGTACTCAAGCTTACCTAGCTTGTGCTGGGTAATCATGCCACTATACAAATAAACATATGGCTACTCATCTACCCATATCCTATCATGAACAGGTGGTGTGATAGCTTTATGCTCCCAATACCAAACCTATAAGAGAGTCACCCCGATAGACAGACTGGTTGCACCATCGTACACAAGCTGATGTAAATCATGGTATAAATGAGCTAATACATAGACATCCCAGGCGTATCTCATCCTGTGTTGCATCATTCTCAAAAGAACCCTGCCCCATCCAACTGATAATCCTTGAGATCTCCTATCAAGGCAAATGAAACCTCCAACTAATCTGGCCATAATGGAAGGAAGAGTGTCATAGTACATCAACATATCCTCCCATCTGATCTCTAAGCCATCAATCGACTCATCTCCAAAAATGGTCCTCAATGTGTTGCACCTCCCATGTCTCAATAATCATACTATACAAGCTCTCTGACAATAGGAATATGAAGAATCCTATATACATCCTCTAAGGTCACACCGATCTCGCCAGTGGATAGGTGAAGGGAGTTGTGGTCACTATGCCACCTCTCTACAAGAGTTGTCAATAATCCCCTATTTATCTTGATATCAGGCATATATAGGAGATGTCTCAATCCACATGCATCAATATGGCTAATAGTTGCAGCATCTAGCTTCAGAACTAAGTATCTCATAGATGGAAACTGCTCATGGCACAGAGAACATCTAATCTCTCATGTTTTCACAATCAAGTATGTCTAAGTCAATCACTTGATTTATCCTATCAATCAAATCATTTATTCTGCCTATCAATCCTTTTCTATCTATCAGACAATCTATGCAATCAATCAACAAGTGACACTCCATTGCCTAAACTTATTAGCTCTTCATCAGAGACTAGATCGGTCTCTTAGAGCTTCTATCCAACAACTATCAATCATGGTTATCAATCTATCAAATATATCAATCTATCTGAGAATTATTTATCAAACATCATCATTTTATCATCTATCTATCTAATCAACATTAAATATGATATCAATAATTTAAAAATCATCAATTCATCAAGAAACATTGATATATGGTAGGACTCGAGAAAAATGCGCTACACCAAATGATAAATGTGAGACAACTCTTAGCAGAAACACTAAATACAACATATGCACTATAACACATCATGAATGGGCAGAAAAATTAATCAAAGGTGCCAAAATTAACAAAAGCAGTATCAAAACTATCAAATGCAAGAGAACAATGAGTAAATGCGCTATTTTAGTCAAATGCGCTACCAAACTATGTGCATGTGTCAAAATACAAGGTGTATGCACGTAGACATCAAAAGCGTGAAAACAAACAACAAAAGTGTGAAAACAAAGTGTAAAAGTGCTATCATACGAAGTGTAAGCGCTAAAACATTAAACTAATGCAAGAAAAAATGGTTTTAGCAGGGGAAAAATCAGAAATTTCAAAAACTCACAAACACATGCAAAAATCACAAAAAAATCAAATGACAAATAAAATAGGGGTACCTTTTGGGGGTTCGTACGCTACGAGTCTCTGATATCTACGAACTCTCTTAAATCAATGGTGTTTGTAGGGGACCACCATCCTGACAGCTCAGCAAGAACTCCAAATCTCCACTTAGCTCTCCAATAATCACTCTCCAAAAAGCTAGCAGTGCAAATGATATGGAAATGGGCCCATTCATGGGTTATATAATTACCTTTTTGACCTTGAAGGGTAATTAATTTTGGTTTTTAAAAGGAGAGGGGCATTTTTATAAATTTTTGCTAAGGGATTTTAATCAAATTTCTTCATCATTTTATCATGAGATTAATCGCTCAATCAATTTTTTTCAAATTTTCACGATCAATCTCCCGAGGAGGCATGCAATCGACAGTTCATCACCGACAGGGGCAATATCGAGACTTGATTTTATTTGAAACAATGTTATTCCAACATCATTTCAAAGAGGGGCAAAATGTATACACTCAAAAATTGGCTATGAATAATTAAAAAAATATTTATTATTTATTTAATGTTAATTTCTTTGATTAAATAATTAAATTGACAAGTTTAATTATTTAATTCATTTTAATCTTAATTCTTCTATTAAATAATTAATTTGAAAAGATTATTTTATTTAATTCACTTTAATTCTTATTCTTCTATTAATTAATTAAATTGAAATATTTTAATAATTAAATGATTATCCCTTTCTTCTAAATCAATTTAATTAAATATCTAAATATTTAATCATCCCTATCTAATTCTTCTATAGTCTCATCAATTAAATAATTTTAGAATTATTTAAATCTCCTTTTCCAACTCACCTCATCTCCACATCACTTCCTCTTTTGCCAAATCATCAATCATGTGGCTAAAGATATTAATATTTTTAAAATATTAATAGATCATTTATCTTCAACTTCCAATTCATAAAGCAAAGAATGTGTGCGTACACACATTTCCCAACTTTCCTATATTTTCTCCAACCTTCCTACATCTTTGGAGGGAGTTGAGTCCACTTGTCCTCATATCCCTAAATCTTCTCCAACCATCCTATATTCTCTCAAGTCTTCATCCTTAGTCAAGGTGAGCCTTCTGACACTTGGCTTTTCCTTCCACCTTTTCCTCCATCTTGCAAGTGTAGGAAGAATATCTTCCTCTTTTATCTCTCACATCTCAAACAATCCTTTCATAGTCATCCAATCTCAATTGTTGATCTTTGCCACATGGGATTTTGCACATCAAAAATCTATAAAAAAGAGCAATTCTCCAGCACTTTGAGACTAATAGCCATCTAATAGTAATCTCACAATAGTCATTTTGCATCTGTGAGTTTTTAGCAATTAAGCATTCTGAGCATTTTAGGAGTCTTTTTATTATCTTGCACCATAGCATAAATCATTTTAGCTTGCATGTCACACTATTAGATATCTTTCCATTTCACATTTGCCATCTTGGAATCCACACAGTGCATGTCTGAGAGCAATTATCTGCAACCAAGAACAATGGGGATAGGACACAATGAGAGATGAGGGTAAAGGTATAATCTTTATATTTTCATACTTAATTCCTTTTTTTTTTCATTGGTTGATATTTGGAGTTTTCATGTAGCTTTTATTATCAATATTGGTTGAAAAACTAACCAGTTGCAAGCTTATTCTGAAGTGAAATTCCAAGTTGATACAACTGTCTCTGGAAAAAACATAATCCTCAATGTTGTTTAAGACAGATCTAAAATAGGTCTCCACTAATCATTCTGGTGGTAGAAAGGAATGAGAAGTAGACCTCATCACAACTTTCCTCGTCAAACATACCAACACACTACACACTTCACCAAAGCTGGACCCAAAATATCATCCATATGCTACACAATTGCCATAGCACAATCTCAACTTCCAAACCAAGATCTTGACATCTGGGTAAACTAGACCCAAGAATAGCACTAAATAATGTTAGCAATACATCTTCTGAAAATCCAAGTCATCTGTGAATTCCAGGAAACCTGCAAATGCACAACACCATCTCATACATACGTTGTTGCTTAACATACCACATACGAACTTGATTTGGACCACAATTTTTGACATCAATGAAAAAACATAACATAATGCTAACAATAATTTTAGACCTTGTTCAAGGTAGTTCCAAGAATTTAGGGGCATAATTAAAGGCCTTATCCGTAGACAAGTCAAAGATAAATCTTTTTCTTCATAAAGATTACCTTTTGGTGCACATTTGAAGGATGAAAAGTAGCAATGAAGAGTTTGGTTGACCAAGAAAGCAAGTAATGTATCTAAACTCTTTCTTTTGTTTATTTAATGCTCTAAAAGGTTGTAATAAGTTACTTCTCTTCTATAAATCATAACTCTATTCTTTATTTTGAGGGAGTTCTTTCTTTTCTTCTTGTAAAGATGGCAGCTTTTCCTAGCTCTTTCCAACAAAGGAATAGGATTGTAACTCCATTTTCAAACTTGTACACAATAGTAAAAACATCTTTTCTCAATAAAGATTGTTTATGGTGAAAATGGATAACAACAATGTTGAAAGACTAAATAGATTCAACCACAAAACCCTAGCCTAACAACAACAAAGATCCACCATAACATATGAAGATTACCTAAGACAATGCAAATCAAATGAAATCACAAAGATTATACCATCACATGTCCAATTGGGTTTGGATCTCCATTCTTCATATCTCCATTGATCTTGCTTGATATATTTGCTCTCAGATTTTATATGTGCACAAGAGCTCAACAAAGAACGGAAATGTGGTTGCAAGTAGGATTGCATGTAAAAGGCGTAGTGTAGTCGAGTGCGCAATTGAGTTAAGGTTTGATAATGAAGGAATCATCTCCTTATATAGAAGACACCATAAGAAATGGAGGGATAAGATTGAGAAATGTAAAAGATAAATGGTCGGCTATGATTAGAGGGTAGGTAAAAGAAATAATAAAATAATGAGAGGGTAGGTAGTGTAGGAATTAAGAGATGAATGGCATGTGTCATAGGTGGAAAAGGTTAATGAATTAATTAAATAAATAAAGATTCATTTAATTAATAGAAGAAGTGGGATCAATTAAATAAATAAGATATTTATTTAATTTAAGAAAAGGATAATTTAAATAAATAAATGTATTTATTTAAATGAGAAATAAGGCTAGAAGAGGATAAATGAATTAATTAAATAAATAAAGATTTATTCAATTAATAGAAGAATTAGGCTTAAGATAATTAAATAAATAAAGATATTTATTTAATTAGACATGACAATTTTAGGTGTCTACATTTTGCCCCTCTTTGAGACAATGCAGCTTGTTGCGTTGTTTCAAAGAAAATAATATGAACTGATACAAATTTGCCCCAAGATGGGAATAATATTTTTCCCCCTCGAGAGATTGGATGAAAATGTCTGGAAAGATTGCAGACAATCTCTCGATAAGAAAGAAAGGCTAGAATGGACTGGCTAGATAGGATACATTGACAGAGTCACAGTATAATGAAGATTGACTCAGGTGAGGGCTAGGGCTAGGAAAGTCTATAAGGTGGACCATGAGGGAAATACATCCTCATTGTCATCCACACATCCAAGAGACCAGAGTGCAGAGAGAGAATAGAGTAGCAGCAGTCAGCAGTGATGGCATTGGTGCATAGATTTGATCACGTTCGCTAATTTCAGAGGCCAGTAGATGTAGGAGAGTCGGTGAGTACCTCAAAACCTCTTTGTACTTTGTGACATGAAATGTTGTCATTAATGCTTCTTAGGTAGTGCAATAAATGTGCTTTAGGATAATGTCAAAAATGTGTAGGCGTGTCTGCGTTGGTGTCAGGCGCGTCTATGTTGGCTAGGTGCATCTGCGTAGGTGCCAGGTGCATCTATGCTGGGAAAAGCGTATGTGCTAGATGCAAGCGCGTCTACGTTGTGCAAGCGTGTTTGTGAAATATGGGCATGTCTGTGCAGGACAGGCGCGTCTGTGCAGAACAGAAGCATGTTTGTGTATTTCAAGTGCGTCTATGTAGAGCAAGCACATTTGTGCAGTCTATAAGCACGTTTATGTCATGAAGGCGTGCTTATGTCTTCAAGGTCAAATCGACAGTTATGTGATAAACATACGCTATCGATTCGATAAGCTACTAAGAGGATACACTCAAGCAGGTCCTCTAGGGAAGACTAGGATAGCAGATAGAGCTAGGAATGACAATTCTATGATAGAACATACGTTGCCCATTAAGAAACTACTCAAGAGGATACACTCAAGTAGAGGCCCTAAGATAGGATAGATCGAGGCACTTTTTGATGAATAGGGAGTACCAAGACATAGTACTTTGTGATGAACAGGGAGTACCAATAGGAGCAGCACTTTGTGATGAATAGGGAGTGCAAATATGAGTAGCACTTTGTGATGAACAGGGTGTGCAAGAACACGTAGTACTTTGTGATGAATAGTGAGTGCCACTAGGATAAATAGAAACACTTTGTGGTGAACAGTGAGTGTCACTAGGATAAATAGCAACACTTTGTGATGAACAGTGAGTGTCACTAGGATAGATAGCAACACTTTGTGATGAACAGTGAGTGTCAGTTTGATTGACATGATTGATTTGCTTGACTGCAGGAGTACTTACCTATGCTGGAGTCACGGGAGAGATTCCCATCGACTCAGAGGTTACAACCAGAGTTGACATTTGAGGACCGAGCTGCCATTGAGGTTATGGGTCTGAGATATATTTTGTATGTGCTTGAGTTTCGGGCAAACATGGGGTTGCTGACTGCGCTGGCTGAGAGGTGACATTCAGAGACATGCACTTTTCATTTGCCTATGGGTGAGATGACAGACACCTTAGAGGATGTGTATAGGATACTACGGATACTGATTGATGGGGAGTTGATTCCTTATGATTGAGACAGAGATAGGGAGGAATTGAGATGAGTGTTCTGGGATCCGGGACTGGAGATGAGGGTTGGACACGTGGCATGGGACACGATGACAGCGACAGGACTGGCACTACCAGCTGTGCTAGGAGGAGATATCAGTGGGTTCCTTTGTCCAGACAGGGCGACACGAGGGTTGGCTATGGGCTGGGGGAGCACCTTGGAGACACTGGTTACACAACATACCAGATATGTCTGGGGACCGTGTGTGTTGGCACACTTATACTATGATCTTCATTAGTTTGTTTATCATGGATCCATAGGATTGGGCTGCGGAGTTACATTGTTGCAGGTTTGGGCATATGAGCATCTGCAAGTCACATGACCAATACATTTCAGAGGTCGGGGTCATGGACGCAGTTTTGTTCATCTATATGATATGATTACCTCACAGCCACGGATTAGCAAGTTGGAGCACTGGCATCGAGTGATCGATGAGATTGACACTGTGATATGGAGGTCGTACCGCAAGTGCGAGCAGTGGGAGGATGATGCAATGGATCTACCCTATACCTTCAGGAGTAGATATCTGATTGGGTAGACACCCTATGTACTAGAGAGGTAGTTAGTGGATAGGGTATGTAGGCAGTTTGGCAAGATCCAACGAATGCCATGGGGTTCTGGTATGTATGCACGAATAGTACAAGACCAGGGACACTTTGGGCTACTATTATCATATGATCAGGTCATGATGTAGTTGGTAGAGATGGTGACCATGCCATGGGATATGTGGCCTGAGATTGATGATGCAGGGATGGATGCAGAGTATACTACATATTAGGCAGAGCATCCATTTCCACGCCTGACAGACCTAGGTGAGTAGATAGATGGAGATGGCGGAGGGGATGAGGATGATGATGGAGATAGTGGAGGTAGAGGCCGACAGAGGAGGCGGGGTGCAATTGGAGAGAGGAGAGTGGCTCCATGGAGAGAGGGTGGGGAGGAGAGACAAGCTTGGGTGGTGAGGGGTCACAGTGGATTCCCATTATAGGTGCCAGCAGCACAAGGTCCTAGACAGGTGCAGGGATGGGGACAAAGGCAGGTACAGGCAGAGGCACAACCACCAGTACATGGGGAGCCACAGGCAAAGCCCAAGGCATAGGGGGCCAAGGAGGAGGAGGATGAGATATTTGAGCTGAGGGAGATCTGCCAGGGATAGGTAGATGAGATCCAGGATCTGGAGAGGGAGACAACTAGGCTTAGGAGACAGCTGAGGGATACTAAGCAGGAGCGAGATCAGGCTATCCAGTGCTACACTAAGGCTGAGACAGCACTGAGGGCTGGGCGGCAGGCAGTAGAGGACACAGGGGCTGGATATGCCTATGTTTAATGGGCAAGGGAGGAGATAGGCTATTGGTGATACCTATACTATGGGGCAGTGCCACCAGAGCAGTGGACGAGGAGCTTCCGCAGACCATCACAGACAACGACGGCTACTGGAGGGAGTCAAAGGAGACAAGCGTCCAGCGGTGGGGTTATGGGTCCTCCACCACCACCAGATAGAGGGGATAGGAGAGATGATCCTGTTGCAAGTCCTTCTAGGCATCAAACTCCTTCAAGACCAGGCGGCTCCGAGGGATGGAGTTCATCATAGCCATAGGGGGCTTCCTATGTATCAGTTTTGTACAATTTTGTATGATGATGTAGACACCTTCGAGTGATTGTAGCCATATGATTTTGACATCATTGTATCATGACACTTATGATTATATATATATATATGAGATGATTCATCTTTGCGGTAGCTATATGCATGTGTACCTATGTGATGAGATGTTTTATGATGTATGTTTCTATGTGATGATTATGATATGGATGCAAATATGTATATGATGCAATGCAATATTTTTGTTCTTTTATGTTTTTAAATGTTATGTATGATGCAAATGTGAATGTATGAAATGAAAATGAATATGATAATGCAATTAACTATTTACATGATGAGAATGTAAAATGTGCTAACATGTGTTGTGTGCAGGATATGGTGCAATTGTGATATCTATATGTATGTATGAACTTTTAACATGTGGTAATGAAGTTGCAACTATATGAGATGCAAATATTTTTGGCGTGTCATTATACTCAGTCATGTGATAGCGGGCTACATGGACTCAAGCAGGATGATGGAAGTGAATCAAGAAAGTGGGATGAAAGATAGAAGATATGAAAGTGAAAGAGCTTCTTGTACATTATCATCATTGAGCTTTATTATGGCAAGTAGGTTATGACAATCGAGGCATATGTTTGACCTAGAAAGTTATTGTACCTATTTGCATGGAGATCAGACAGTCACAAACAAGGAATGCCCCAATTCATACTAGACTCTTAGTGTCCTCATATCCTTGGACAAGTCAAATCATTACTAAGAGACAATCCACAGACAGAAAATACAAATAGGTGACGATACCCCATCCTCGCCTTTCTAGTCAAAGACATCCTGGAGATAGAATCTCTAGTAAGAGACATCCTAGAAAAGCTAAAAGACATGTCACCAAAAAGAAAAAATCTAAAGAAAACCAAGGCTCGACACCAACATCCATTGTAGTCCTCAAGTTTAGTGTCTCTTGTCACTTGTATAAGTCGTATTTGATTGTGGTCACAATGTTTACTTTCACAAAAAGGATAGATAGCACTGAACCATATGTTGTCTGAGTCTGTTGAAAGATTTGATTTGTTGAAGCCCATTGTTACTGATGTGTCTCATCTGAAACTGACTGAATCCATGAAACTGATACTTTATTGCGGAGAAGATGGAACTTTATTGCAGATCTATGATGCAAATGCTGCTTTATTGTGGATTTTGCGCAGATAGATTGAAGAAAAGCAGAAGAAACTGTACTCCTCAAAACGTGTGATGCTCTCAATTCCACACCTATTACTAGATGTAGGATTTGCCTTAGCCATAGATAGGAGCTAATTTATTATGGATGGAAATGGGTGAAAAGGGAGGTTTTATTATGAATGGCTAACCAATCTTGGGTAGATCAATAACAAGCCATGATGGGAATGGGTAAGTTTATTATGGATGGATAGGTTGTGAGTGTGTGCAAAGTGAAATGATGAAATTAAATTCTGAAGGAGGGAGGAGCAATGTCTCTAAACATGGCGTTGGTGACCCAGTTTTCAACATGGTACTTGCACAGGGTGCCACTGAAGTGGTTTTCACTATTGGATGAAATGTTTTTCTGTTTTCCAAAAAAAAAAAAAATTGTGTCACAAGGTGGCTGTTTGCCAGGTTTTTACCAAGTAACCATTTTTTTATTTTTATGATTTTTTTTTGTATTTTTGAATTTTTTGATTTTTTTGTATTTTGATTTTTTTTTTATTTTCTTGTATTTTTGAATTAGGATACTCTGAAGAGCTATGTGTAAAACTTGCGAAGGTGCATGCTGTTGATAGGATCCTCCAAAGGTTCACCCTTTGTAGTTGAGAGCTGATATGCACCAGATCCATATGTTGTTGTGATGATGTAAGGACCAAGCCAGTTCAGTTTGAACTTGCCCTTCTTCTCTCTGTCTTGCTAATTTTTAGGATTTTCTCTGAGAACCAAATCGCCTACCTCAAATGTGCGAGGCTTGACTTTATGATTGTAATTGCAACTCATTTGTTGTTGATAAGCCTTGAGATGATTAAAAGCAGTTTTTCTTCGTTCATCCAATAGTTCAAGTTCTTGTAAGCAAGAGACCTTATAGTCTTCATCACTGATAATGTTTTGCAAAGAGACTCATAAAGAGGGTAACTCGACCTCAATAGGCAAGATAGCTTCAGTGTCGTAGACAAGTGAATAGGGTGTAGCTCCTGTAGGTGTGCGGATGCATGTGCGGTAAGCCCAAAGTGTAGGATTAAGTTGGATTTGCCAATTACGGCCAGCGTTGTCGACTGCCTTTTTCAAGATTTTAAGGATTGTTTTATTAGACGTCTTGGCTTGACCGTTACCTTGGGGATAATAAGGTGTGGAAAAACGATGGGTAATATGGAAGCGGTCACAGAGTTCATGAACAACCTGATTTTTGAAGGGACACCTGTTATCAGTGATGATGGAAATAGGAATACCATATCGACAAATGATATAGTTGAGAATGAATGTAGCAATTTGTTTTCCAGTGACTTGTGTAAGAGGCACCGCTTCGATCCATTTTGTGAAATACTCTGTAGCAGTGATGATGAATTTATGACCATTGGAAGATGGAGGGTGAATCTTGCCTATGAGATCGAGTCCCCACTGACAAAAGGGCCAAGGAGTCGCAATTGGTTGAAGTTCTTGCGCTGGCGCATGGATGAGGTCTCCATGAAGTTGACACTGCTTACATTTCTTCTCAAACCAATATGAATCTTTTTCCATATTGGGCCAGTAATATCCAGTCCTGATGAGTTTCTTGGCTAAGGTAGGTCCACTAGAATGTGGACCACATATCCCTTCATGTACTTCACATAACGCAATCTGAGCTTCGTCGCTTTCTAAACATCTAAGAAGAGTGCCATCTAGACCTCGCCGGTATAGGATATCGGCTAAAATGACGTATCGAGAAGATTGGCGAATGAAAGTATGACACTGGTTATTGGATAGGTCAGGAGGTAGGATATTGTCACGAAGGTATGCAAAAATGGCACCATATAACTGGGACTCAGGACCGACAATACATATCATCTCGGTAGGAGTGATTTCATATGAGGGAACCAAAAGGTTATCCACCAAGAACTCATAGCGGGTCTCATTCGGTGGTAGATCAATTAGTGAAGCAATTGTAGCCATGGCATCCGCGGCTCGATTCTGCTCTCTTGGTATCTGCTCAAAGTCTATCTTTGTGAACTATTGTTTCAAGTCATCCACCATTCTTTTATAGGGCATTAATTTCTCATCCTTTGTTTGGTAGTCATTAGTTGCCTAATGAATTACAAGTTGAGAATCCCCAAAAACATGAAGTTCCTGGATCTTCCACTGAACTGCAATCCGTAATCCAGTTGTTAATGCCTCATATCTCGCTATGTTATTAGTGCAGGGAAATGATAATCGATATGATTTTGGTATAGAATCCCCTTGAAGAGTTATGAAGAGGATGCCATCTCCTACCTCATGTTGTGTGTATGAGCCATCAAAGTATAGTTGCCAAGGCTTTGCATGTGACACTGTTAAAATGGATTCATCTGAAAATTCTAAAATTAGAGGAACATCATCTAACATGGGAGCATCTGCTAACTGATCTGTGATAGCTTGTCCTTTTATTGCTTTTCTATCCACATACCCGATGTCGAATTCACTCATGAGCATCACCCATTTGGCTAGTCGCCCAATAAGTGTTGCTTTATTGAGAAGGTATTTCAATGGATCGATCCTTGCAACCAACTTAGTCTTATGAGTTAGCATGTAATGTCGTAATTTTTGCAAAGCAAAGACCATAGCAAGACATGCATGCTCAATTGGTGTGTAGTTTATCTCATATCCCACCAATGTGCGACTGATATAGTATACTGCCTTTTCTTTGCCCTCAGCAACTTGTTGTGTTAAGAGTGCCCCCGGTGCTATTGAAGTAGCTGATATGTATAGTAATAGAGGTTGATCTGGAACTAGTGGCGTCAAAATTGGTGGATTCAGAAGATAATCTTTGAGTGTCTGGAAAGCTCATTGACAATTATCATCCCATTTGAATTTGATGTTTTTATGTAGCAAGTGCTGAAAAGGATTACACTTATCTGCAAGTTGTGTTATGAATCTTCGTATGGACTGGAGTCTCCCTTGCAAAGATCAAAGTTGACTGATATTTCTTGGTGGTTGCATCTCTAGGATGGCCTTGACTTTTGTTGGATCGGCTTTGATTCCTCTTTTTGATACAATGAATCCCAGGAGCTTCCTGGAGGTTACTCTAAAGACACATTTCTTGGGGTTTAATCTTACTTTATACTTTTCCAACCGATCAAAGATGACTGAAAGTATGTCCAAATGTGTATCTTTGTCTATTGATTTACCCAAGAGGTTGTCAACATAATCTTCCACAGTCACGTGCATGAGATCATGAAAGATAGTAGTCATGGCTCTTTGATATGTAACGCCTGCATTTTTTAGCCCAAAGGGCATGACATTCCAAAAGAAAGTTCCCCAAGGACAAGTGAATGTTGTTTTGTGTTGATCCTCGGATGCGATTTTTATTTGATTATAACCAGAGAATCCATCCATCAAAGATAACATCTCATGACTTGCTGTGAGATCGACAATCAAATCAATATTTGGTAATGGAAAATCGTCCTTAGGAAAAGCTTTGTTGATGTCTCTGAAATCTATACATATTTTGATACTACGATCTGGTTTACTGACAGACACTAAGTTGGAGATCCATTCAGGATAATCAATTGGCCGTATGAATCCAACATCCAATAATTTCTCAAGCTCTTCTTTGACTAATAATGCCACTTGTGGATGCATCTTTCTTAATTTTTGTTTCACTAGTTTTGCCCTCGGTTTAACAGTCAAATGATGCATTACCAAATCCAGATCCAATCCAGGCATATCAGCGTATGACCATGCAAAGTTGATTTGTCGTTCTGTGAAGAAACTTATGAATTTTGACCTTTCTGACTCTGTCAAAGATTGAGCCAGGAATATGTTGTGTGGAACTTCTTCTGTGCCAATGTTTGTTTTGATAGTCTCCTCTACCAACATGGATGACTTTTCCTCATATGATGTTGGGAGAATGTCGAGCCTTCCATCTTCGAGTGCCTCAGAGAGGTTTTTGTCCTCAGATACATCCTTTCTTTTTACTTTTTTGGGGTCAGACAACACCACAATGTGGTTTTTGCAATAAGACCCTTGATTTGTTTTTATTTTTATATTTTTGGGGCTGGAAGGCCTGACACCCTCACCAAAATATGCCACACTATTGAGTTCTATAGTGTATCCCGCTTTATGGTCCCCAGGGGGAAGATCATCTCGTATGCCAAGATAGTCAATAAAAACTTCATCATTTTGGAATGTGTCAAACTGTGCTGGTCCTTCATGGTCCCAATCAATAAGTTGGTGGTGAACAAGGGGAAGGCCTTTGATGTCTTCAAAGTTAGCGGGGCTAAGAGTGAAGATGTAGTTATATTCAAGTATGTTGAGGTAGTTATCAAGGTCATCATTAGCACTCTCCTCATCAGTCTCGATCGTGAATGAATCCAAATTGTCATCACTAGTAGCGCATTTTGGGATAGGTGTTCTCATTCTATGTGATTTTGACCTAGAACCTAGAGGCAAGGACTGTTTGGGATCCTCTGAGATTGTTTCTTGACCAACTTTGAATTTTCTATAAAATTCCTCTTCTTCTGTGGGTTCACCTGGTTCTCTAAATGTCTCGGCGAGCTCATAGCCACTAGAGGATTTGTCTGAACCCCATTCCCATTCATTTAGTGATTCTCTTGTTGAATTTTGGCAACTTTGATTTGTAATTCTTCTTCTGTCCTTTGAGTGTGGACCTTGGAAGTCATGAAACCAAGTCCCTTCAAGCGTTCCTTTTTGAATGTCAATTCAGGTTGTAAAGGTTCAATGATGCCTTCCTTTCTTAAGCCAAGAGGGCTTTTGCCATCATACCCAAATTTTTGTAGGATCTTGAACCCTTTGCCATACTTTTCACATGGTATGCTGATGTGATCTTGTCTATCATTTTCAGGGTCTTTGTAAAGTATTTTGTATAAGTCTTCCTCTTCCAGTTCACCCCATCTTTGAAAGATAGTAGGGTCCCATTTGAGTATAATGATAGATACCTAATTATTAGGATGTGGTCTTCCATATTCTTTTGGTGAACTCATGACTTGTTGTAAGTACATGGTTTGATTCAAAGTGTATTCACCCATGCCCTTGTCCTGGAATTTTCCTTTAAGCTCACCTTGTTTTGAGGTCGAAGGTTTTAATGATTCAGGATCAATGTATGTAGAAGAAGGGACAACTTCCCTATTACTTGGAATAATCATCTCAGTTTTTGGTCTCAAGTTATTACAGTATATGAATGGATTAGGATCACCATTAACTGTTATCTCAACTCCACTGTGAGGAAACTTAATGCATTGGTGATATGTAGATGGGACTGCCCTCATTTCATGAATCCAAGGACGTCCTAGTAATATATTGTATGTGAGATCTAGGTCTAGGACTTGACAAACCACATACTTCGTAATTGGCTCAACTCTAATAGGTAAGGTGACTGTGCCCTTGGATGAACGTTCTTCATCATCATATGCCTTGATGGTAATTTTGTTTGTAGAATTCACAGCTTTATCAGAATATCCCAATTTTTTAATAGTGCTCAATATACAAATGTTTAGACCTGCTCCTCCATCTATCAGGGCTCATTTTATTCGATGTTTGTGTATGAAGGCTTCAATGTATAAAGGTGCATTATGTGGCTGACTTACAGAGGCATCATCGGCTTCTGTGAATGTAAGGGAGTGTGGAATAGAAAGGTATCCCACCATGGCTTGAAACTGGTCCACATTCAGATCAGTAGGGACAACAGTGTCTCTCAAAATTTTGTCAAGGATAGCTTTATGCGTGGGGGATATGCGTAAGAGCTCAAGGATGGAAATGAGTGTGGGTGTCTTCCCTAACTATTCTACAAGGTCATACTTAGGCTTGGTTATCGAGGAAGTGGTATTTTTAGCTAGAGCACCTTGCAAAGTGAATTTACCTCGATGAGTTGTAACATTACATTCAGGGGTAGGTTTGGAAGAATATCCAATGCCTTTTAGGACAATCTTGGGTCTTTGGGTAGAAGTCTCAGGCGTTTTGTCCTTGATGATAATGGTAGAGACACAATTGTCCATCAAAATGTGAATGATAGTTGAATCATAGTTATAGGATGCTCTGGTATATTTGGTTTGGTCATCTGTGGCTTTAGATTTTCCTTTGTCATGCTTTGGGAATGGTTCCTTAAACATCTCATGTTCTTGATTGGATGAATGTCCTTCAATCTTTATGTCACCTCTATCAATGAGATCGTGTATGATGTTCTTCAGTCGATGGCAATTTTCTATCTTATGACCCTTTCTCTTGTGAAATTTGCAATACTCATCATCATTCCACTAATTTGGTTTGACCTTTGGTTCATATGGAGGAAAATCTGGAACTATGATTACCTTGTTTGCCACTAGCTTCTTGAATACTGACTCAAGTGGCTCTCCCAATGGGGTGTACTTCCTTCATGACTTGGAAGTTATTTGAGTATTCACTTGATTGTTTGTAGAACTTGATCCAGAAAAAATGATTTTTGGTCATACCATATTGGCATCCACAACACCATCATTGACTGTGTTCTTGTTTTTATTCCAAAATCTTGGCTTATCTTTTCCTTTAAAGTCCTCTTTGTTTTCTTTGAATATCTTAATAATTCCTTGTTCAATTAGGACTTTTTATGTTGCTAAGCCCTTTTCAATGACGTCCTTGAAGGTGGACAAACAAGCTTTTCTTAGATCATAACCAATATCTTTGTTAACATTCTGGGTGAACATCTCTACCATTTGTTTTTGTGGAATTTCACAAGAACATTTGTTGGCAAAATTCCTCCATCTTTGTAAAAATGATGAAAAAGATTCTCCATCCTTTTGCTTCATGTTGCACAAAGTAGTGACTGATATGTCTGTCTTTATGTTGTATGAGAAATGTTGGATAAATGCCTCTACTAATTCACCCCATGACTTAATAACAAGTGGAAGTTGGGAGAACCATTCCATAGCTTGATCACCTAAGCTTTGTGGGAATAATCTCATCACATATGTCTCTTTTGCTGCTACCTCAATGCAAGCTGTGAAAAATTGTCTTATATGTGCCTTAGGATCTTCTTTTCCTCTGTATTTATCAAACTTAGGTGTCACAAAGTGTGTAGGAAATGGAGGCATTGGAATGCTCTTGTCAAATGGATAGGGACATATGTCTCTCATTGTGTAAGTTGGCTTCAGTGTATTTCTATCCTCTATTTTTTTTTGTAAATCCTTGATTTGCTATTCCAAATTGCTCTTAGGTGGAGATCGACTTCTTGGACCATATCCCATTCCTAAACCACCGGGTGGAGGAGGAGCATGTTGCATATATGGATGTTATTGATTGTACACATTTTCATATGGAGGAGGTCTATAATGATGTTGTGTATATGGATCACTTGGTATAGAGTCATGATGAGGAATGGAATATCAACTTTGTCCATGTATACCATACTCTACAGGCATGTCATGAGTTTGTTCTAATGTGTTGCCCCCAAATTTGACACGGGGTTTCCTTGTGTCCAAATTTTGAGCATGCCTTTGGATATCCAATTGCTTTGGTGGTTGATCCTTAGCATTGGTATGTGATTGAGTATATTTTTCTGCATAAGACCTCCACAATGGTCTACGAAGGTGAGTATCATATGCTTGACCATGTGTGTATGGGACCTCCGGTTTTTGAAACAAAGATGATGGTGATTCAGGAACCATATGTGGCCCTCTATTGCCTCCACTATTAGGCCTCCTTTGATCCATGTTGGGGTGAGTTTGGTGTAAAGGTCTATGTTCCATTATTTGAGACATGTCAAAATCATGAGGGATCTTGGCTCCACTTTGTGCCATCACTTGTAGAAAGTATTGTCTATCTCTCCTCATTATTTCCTCAACCAATCGATTGAAATGGGAATTCATAATGGTGTCTTCCACTTCTTTCGAATGTACTGAAATATTGTCCATATTGTCATTGTCTGTACCATTGTTGTTTGTAGTGTCCATGTTCTCAACATTTATAGGCATCCATGTCAGGTAATGTAGTATGATCAGAATTGAAAAAGATATCATTGTCATATTCATAGGAACTCATGTTTGCAGACTCTTGAGCCTCTTTAGTTTCTCTCCTAGATTTTTGGGAACGGGTTTCAACCATGAACTAGGTATTGACCAAGATGTGTGAGACTAGATGAAAATGGAAAGAGTATGGAAGACCAAGAGTTGGATGAAATGTAAATGAATCTGAGGTGTACTTGCAATGTCCAAAGTGTAAGATCAAGTATGTATGTAGTAGAGTAGGTGTGACTTCCAAAGAGAGGATAATTTCTCTTGATGAAGTAAGTTGACCTTGACTCTAAGTAAGACCAAATTAGACCCAAAGGTGATAGACCTTGATGAGGGACCACTTAGCAAAATGTTGTTGTATGTAGTGTGTTGACAGAATAAGATGAGGACAAGCAAGTGACCTTTTGACTCAAGTTTAGACAAATGTGAATGTAATGTAAGGTGTAAAGCAATGATGGACTTTGTGAGACCCAAAGATAGGTTGAATTCTAGATGGAAAACCCAGAGAGATAACCTATGAAGCTCAATAAGTCTGAAACTGACTGTTCTTGTTTGCTGAATTATGAAAGTTTTCAATCCTGAACACAGACATGCCTATATACTTCACAGGCTCTCTTAAAGGACATGGATGCTATTCTATCAGACACAAACGCGCTTAAATGACATAGATGTGGTTCTGTCAGACACAGACGCATTTCTGAGATGCTGCAATGTTTCTCAAAAGACACAAATGCATTTCTACCCTTCACAGACGTGTTTAGATGACACAGACACGGTTCTGTCAGACACAGACGCGTTTCTGCAAACTTTGTGCAATTTTTCCAATCTATGAAGTTATTTTGTTGTGACCAAATCTGAATGTTTGACTATTTTTCATGACAAGAGAACACAGTGTTGATGAGGACTCAATGTTTGCAAGTGTTTAGACTCAAAATGACTCAAAGAAAAGTGTGTTGTTTCATGTAAACTTGTTTTGCATACACTTGAAGACACAAAAGACACAATGTTTTGGTGTTTGGTCTTGAATGTTTGATTGTTCAAAATAAGTCAAGCACAATTCTTATGGTTGGCCAGGACAATAGGTGTTGATCCCACATGGAGTTTCCCCCAAGGCTACGCTATTCAGAGCGGATACTTAGATGCTTGACCCCACTGGTTCCACCTTCGGCACTCACTTCTCGGGGCAGCCAAGCATCAATCCCCATGAAAACTCCTCGTGGTGAACTTTGTATCTCTACTAAGAACTGTATGTGTGTGGGTCGCTACCAAAGGTCCGACCTCCTACCCCAACAACTAGAAGGATTTTGGCTTCTAAAACAAAAAGGTGCTAGTAAGGGCATCCACTCATGTCCCCATACATGCGACACTTTTAGCTCTGTAAATACAGAAGGCTCCCAGTCGGTAGGGGTTACGCCCTACAAATGATCAAATAAATTTGATCAAACGGGTTTATGGGGAGACATAGTGTCGGTATGAACTAATCAACACACGTTATCCATAGTTTCCACCATGAATACAGTTATTTATAGTGGTTTGGAAGAAGATGGCTTTTCTTTTGCTCCCACTTGGGTCGTTCTCTCCTCACTAGTAGTCCTAATGACCACACGAGGAGAGAGGCCCTCTAAAGGTTAAACAAAAAGAGCCTATTGCTCAAGACACAAAAGACAATGGTTCAATTTTAGTGCACCAATTGAAGTGTTTGCTAGTCTATGAAAACAAGGCACACAATAAAGATCAAAAACCCTTGCCAAGGTCCTGCAACAAAGATCTATTAGTAGTTTGGATTGTTTCAAATAATCACCCCTTCCTATAAGCACACAAGTTAGGTAAATTTTAGATCCAAAAGACTTTGTGAAATAGGGGCCTTCGACAAAAAGATTTTGCTTTCAAGACAAGCTGCACCAATTTCGTTAGCTAGATCTGAAGATGTTAGCTCAAAATAAACCAAATCTGAAATTTGAATGACGCAAAACCGAATCAAAGAAAAACCCAAAATGTAACAAATTCACACAGACGGGGTTATCAGAAACACAAATGCTATAAAAATTTCACAGACGTGCCTAAAGCCGACACAGATGCCGTTCCAGAACACAGACGCTGCTCTTGGACGTAGACGCACCTAAAAACTCCACATACGCGACTAGGGAACATAGACGCGACTTTTAGAATCTACAACAAAATAAAATACTGTCGAGGACACAAACGGGATTCCAGATGTCGCAGACGTGGCAAAAAATCAAAAAATGCTATCCGAAAGTACGCAGATGCGAAAATATCAAAATGTTGTCAGAAATGTCAGATCTGCAACTTCAAAACACAAAATTTGCAACAAAAGACGTTAAATGCAAAAGGGACAAGAGTCCCACCGGGTGTGCCAAAATGTATATGGTGAACATGGATAACAACAATGTTGAAAGACTAAATAGATTCAACCACAAAACCCTAGCCTAACAACAACAAAGATCCACCATAACATATGAAGATTACCTAAGACAATGCAAATCAAATGAAATCACAAAGATTATACCATCACATGTCCAATAGGGTTTGGATCTCCATTCTTCATATCTCCATTGATCTTGCTTGATATATTTGCTCTCAGATTTTATATGTGCACAAGAGCTCAACAAAGAATGGAAATGTGGTTGCAAGTAGGATCGCATGTAAAAGGCGTAGTGTAGTCAAGTGCGCAATTGAGTTAGGGTTTGATAATGAAGGAATCATCTCCTTATATAGAAGACACCATGAGAAATGGAGGGATAAGATTGAGAAATGTAAAAGATAAATGGTCGGCTATGATTAGAGGGTAGGTAAAAGAAATAATAAAATAATGAGAGGGTAGGTAGTGTAGGAATTAAGAGATGAAAGACATGTGTCATAGGTGGAAAAGGTTAATGAATTAATTAAATAAATAAAGATTCATTTAATTAATAGAAGAAGTGGGATCAATTAAATAAATAAGATATTTATTTAATTTAGGAAAAGGATAATTTAAATAAATAAATGTATTTATTTAAATAAGAAATAAGGCTAGAAGAGGATAAATGAATTAATTAAATAAATAAAGATTTATTCAATTAATAGAAGAATTAGGCTTAAGATAATTAAATAAATAAAGACATTTATTTAATTAGACATGACAATTTTAAGTGTCTACATTTTGCCCCTCTTTGAGACAATGCAGCTTGTCGCGTTGTTTCAAAGAAGATAATATGAACTGATACAAAGTTGCCCCAAGATGGGAATGATATTTTGCCCCCTCGAGAGATTGGATGAAAATGTCTAGAAAGATTGCAGACAATCTCTCGATAAGAAAGAAAGAAAGGCTAGAATGGACTGGCTAGATAGGATAGAGTGACAGAGTCACGGGATAATAAAGACTCACTTGGGCAAGGGCTAGGGCTAGGGCAGTCTATAAGATAGACCATGAGGGAAATACATCCTCATTGTCATCCACACATTCAAGAGATCAGAGTGCAGAGAGAGAATAGAGCAGCAACAGTCAGCAGCGATGGCATTGGTGCATAGATTCGATCGCGTTCACCGATTTCAGAGGCCGACAGATGTAGGAGAGCCGGTGAGTACCTCAAAACCTCTTTGTACTTTGTGACATGAAATGTTGTCATTAATGCTTCTTAGGTAGTGCAATAAATGCGCTTTAGGATAATGTCAAAAAATGTCAAAAATGTGTAGGCGTGTCTGAGTTGGTGCCAAGCGCGTCTATGTTGGCTAGGCACGTCTATGCTGGGAAAAGCGTCTGTGCCAGATGCGAGCGCGCCTATGTTGTCCAGGCACGTTTGTGAAATGTGGGCACGTCTGTGTAGGACAAGCGCGTCTATGCAGAACAGAAGCACGTTTGTGTATTTCAGGCGCGTCTGTGTAGAGCAAGAGCGTTTGTGCAGTCTGTAAGCGCATTTATGTCATGAAGGCCATGTATGTCTTCAAAGTCAAATCGGCAGTTCTGTGATGAACATACGCTATTGATTGGATAAGCTGCTAAGAGGATACACTCAAGCAGGTCCTTTAGGGAAGACTAGGATAGCAGATAGGGCTAGGATTGGCAATTTCGTGATAGAACATACGTTGCCAATTAGGAAACTACTCAAGAGGATATACTCAAGCAGAGGCCCTAAGATAGGATAGATCGAGGCACTTTGTGATGAACAGGGAGTACCAAGACATATTACTTTGTGATAAACAAGGAGTACCAATAGGAGCAGCACTTTGTGATGAACAGGGAGTACAAATATGAGTAGCACTTTGTGATGAACAAGGAGTGCAAGAACATGTAGTACTTTGTGATGAACAATGAGTACCACTAGGATAAATAGCAACACTTTGTGGTGAACAGTGAGTGTCACTAGGATAAATAGCAACACTTTGTGATGAATAGTGAATGTCACTAGGATAGATAGCAACACTTTGTGATGAACAGTGAGTGTCACTTTGACTGACATGGTTGATTTGCTTGACTGCAGGAGTACTTACCTATGCTGGAGTCATGGGAGAGATTCCCATCGACTCAGAGGTTACGACCAGAGTTTACATTTGAGGACCGAGCTGCCATTGAGGTTATGGGTCTGAGATATATTTTGTATGTGCCTGAGTTTTGGGCAAACATGGGGTTGCTGACTGCGCTGGCTGAGAGGTGGCATTTAGAGACATGCACTTTTCATTTCCCTATGGGTGAGATGATAGTCACCTTAGAGGATATGTACAGGATACTGCGAATACTGATTGATGGAGAGTTGATTCCTTATGATTAAGACGGAGACAGGGAGGCATTGAGATGAGTGTTTTAGGATTCGAGACTGGAGATGAGGGCTGGACACATGGCATGGGACACGATGACAGCGATAGGACTAGAACTACCAGAAGTGCTAGGAGGAGATATCAGTGGGTTCCTATGTCCAAACAGGGCAACACAAGGGTTGGCTATGGGCTGGGGGAGCACCTTGGAGACACTGGTTACACAACATACCAGATATGCCTGGGGACCGTGCGTGCTGGCACATTTATACTATGAGCTTCATCAGTTTGTTTATCATGGATCCATAGGATTGGGCTGCAGGGTTACATTGTTGCAGGTTTGGGCATATGAGTATATGCCAGTCACACGATCGATACATTTCAGAGGTCGGGGTCATGGACGCAGTTTTGTTCATCTATATGATATGATTACCTCATAGCCACGGATTGGCAGGTTGGAACATTGACGTCGAGTGATCGATGAGATTGACACTGTGATATGGAGGTCATACCGTGAGTGCGAGCAGTGGGAGGATGACGCATTGGATCTACCCTGTACCTTCAGGAGCAAATATCTGCTGAGGCGGATGTCGTATGTACTAGAGAGGCAGTTAGTGGATAGGGTATGTAGGCAGTTTAGCAGGATCTAGCAGATGCCATGGGGTTCTGGTATGTATGCGTGGACAGTACAAGACCAGGCACACTTTGGGCCACTATTATCATATGATCAGGTCGTGATGTAGCTGGTAGAGATGGTGCTCATGCCATGGGATATGTGGCTTGAGATTGACGATGTAGGGATGGATGCAGAGTATACTGCATATTGGGCAAAGCATCCATTTCCATGCCTGACAGACCCAGGTGAGAAGATAGATGCAGATGGTGGAGGGGATGAGGATGATGATGGAGATACTAGAGGTAGAGGCCGACAGAGGATGTGGGGTGCAATTGGAGAGAGGAGAGTGGCTCCACGGAGAGAGGGTGGGGAGGAGAGACAGGCTCAGGTGGTGAGGGGTCGTGATGGATTCCCATTACAGGTGCCAGCAGTACAAGGTCCTAGACAGGTGCAGGGATGGGGACAAAGGTAGGTACAGGTAGAGGCACAACCACCAGTACATGGGGAGCCACAGGCAAAGCCCAAGGCATAGGGGGGCAAGGAGGAGGAGGATGAGATATTTGAGCTGAGGGAGATCTACCAGGGATAGGCAGGTACAGGCAGAGGCACAGGCATAGGCATAGCCACCAGTACATGTTGAGCCACAGGCACAGGGGGCCAAGGAGGAGGAGGATGAGATATTTGAGCTGAGGGAGATCTGCCAGGGATAGACAGATGAGATCCAGGATCTAGAGAGGGAGAGAGCTAGGCTCAAGAGACAGCTGAGGGATACTTAGTGGGAGCAAGATTAGGCTATCCAGCGCTACACTGAGGCTGAGATAGCACTGAGGGCTGGGAGGTAGGCGACAGAGGACACAGGGGCTAGATATGCCTATGTTTTGTGGGTAGGGGAGGAGATAGGTTATTGGCGATACCTATACTATGGGGCAGTGCCACTAGAGCAACGGGCGAGGAGCTTCCGCAGACCATCGCGGACAACGACGGCTACTAGAGGGAGTCAAAGGAGACAGGCGTCTAGCGGTGGGGTTATGGGTCCTTCACCAACACCAGATAGAGGGGACAAGAGAGATGATCCTGGGGCAAGTCCTTCTAGGGCTCAGACTTCGTCGAGGCCAGGCGGCTCCAAGGGAGGGAGTTCATCATAGCCATAGAGGGCTCCCTATGTATCAGTTTTGTACCATTTTGTATGATGATGTAGACACCTTCGAGTGATTGTAGCCATATGATTTTGACATCATTTGTATCATGACACTTATGATTATATATATATATATATATATATATATATATATATATATATATGAGATGATTCATCTTTGCGGCAACTATATGCATTTGTACCTATGTGATGAGATGTTTTATGATGTATGTTTCTATGTGATGATTATGATATGGATGCAAATATGTATATGATGCAATGTAATATTTTTGTTCTTTTATGTTTTTAAATGTTATGTATGATGCAAATGTGAATGTATGAAATGCAAATGAATATGATAATGCAAATAACTATTTACATGATGAGAATGTAAAATGTGCTAACATGTGTTGTGTGTAGGATATGGTGTAATTGTGATATCTATATGTATGTATGAACTTTTAACATGTGGTAATGAAGGTGCAACTACATGAGATGCAAATGTTTTTGGCATGTCATTATACTCAGTCATGTGATAGCGGGCTACATGGACTCAAGCAGGACGATGGAAGTGAATCAAGAAAGTGGGATGAAAGATAGAAGATATGAAAGTGAAAGAGCTTCTTGTGCGTTATCATCATTGAGCTTTATTATGGCAAGTAGGTTATGACAATCGAGGCATATGTTCGAACCATAAAGTCGTTGTACCTGTTTGAATGGTGATCAGACAGTCGCAAACAAGGAATGCCCCAGTTCATACTAGACTCTCAGTGTCCTCATATCCTTGGACAAGTCAAATCATTACTAAGAGACAATCCACAGACAACAAATACAAATAGGTGATGATACCCCATCCTCGCCTTTCTAGTCAAAGACATCCTGGAGATAGAATCTCTAGTCAGAGACATCCTGGAAAAGCTAAAAGACATGTCACCAAAAAGATAAATCAAAAGAAAACCAAGACTCAACACCAACATCCACTATAGTCCTCAAGTTTAGTGTCTCTTGTCACTTGTATAAGTCGTATTTGATTGTGGTCACAATGTTTACTTTCACAAAAAGGATAGATAGCACTAAACCATATGTTGTTTGAGTCTGTTGAAAGATTTGATTTGTTGAAGTCCATTGTTACTGTTGTTTCTCATCTGAAACTGACTGAATCCATGAAACTAATACTTTATTGCGGAGAAGATAGAACTTTATTGTGGATCTATGATGCAAATGCTACTTTATTGTGGATTGTGTGCAGATATATTGAAGAAAAGTAGAAGAAACTGTACTCCTCAAAACGTGTGATGCTCTCAGTTCCACACCCATTACTAGACGTAGGATTTGCCTTAGCCACAGATAGGAGCTGATTTATTATGGATGGAAATGGGTGAAAAGGGAGGTTTTATTATGAATGGCTAACCAATCTTGGGTAGATCAATAACAAGCCATGATGGGAATGGGTAAGTTTATTATGGATGGATAGGTTGTGAGTGTGTGCAAAGTGAAATGATGAAATTGAATTCTGAAGGAGGGAGGAGCAATGTCTCTACACATGGCGCTGGTGACCCAGTTTTCACCATGGTACTTGCCCAGGGCGCCATTGAAGTGGTTTTCACTGTTGGACGAAATGTTTTTCTGTTTTCAAAAAAAAAAAATTGTGTCACAAGGTGCCTGTTTGCCAGGTTTGTACCAAGTAACCATTTTTTTATTTTTGTGATTTTTTTTTGTATTTTTGAATTTTTTGATTTATTTGTATTTTGAATTTTATTTTATTTTTTTGTATTTTTGAATCAGGACTCTGAAGAGCTATGTGTAAAACCTGCGAAGGTGCATGTTGTTGATAGGATCCTCCAAAGGTTCACCCTCTGTAGTTGAGAGCTGATATGTACCAGATCCATATGTTGCTATGATGATGTAAGGACCAAGCCAGTTCGGTTCGAACTTTCCCTTCTTCTCTCTATCTTTCTGATTTTTAGGATTTTCTCTAAGAACCAGATCGCCTACCTCAAATGTGCGAGGCTTGACTTTATGATTGTAGTTGCGACTCATTCATTGTTGATAAGCCTTCAGATGATTAAAAGTAGTTTGTCTTCATTCATCCAATAGTTCAAGTTCTAGTAAGCGAGAGACGCTGTAGTCTTCATCACTGATAATGTTTTGCAAAGAGACTCGTAAAGAGGGTAACTCGACCTCAATAGGCAAGATAGCTTTAGTGTCATTGACAAGTGAATAGGGTGTAGCTCTTGTAGGTGTGCAGACACTTGTACGATAAGCCCAAAGTGTGGGATTAAGTTGGATATGCCAATTACGACCAGCATCATCGACTGTCTTTTTCAAGGTTTTAAGGATTGTTTTATTAGATGCCTCAGCTTGACCGTTACCTTGGGGATAATAAGGTATGGAAAAATGATGGGTAATATGGAAGCAATCACAAATTTCACGAACAACCTGATTTTTGAAGGGACGCCTGTTATCAATGATGATGGAAACAGGAATACCGTATCGACAAATGATATAGTTGAGAATGAATGTAGCAATTTGTTTTCCAGTGACTTGTGTAAGAGGCACCGCTTTGATCCATTTTGTGAAATACTATGTGGTAGTGATGATGAATTTATGATCATTGGAAGATGGAGGGTGAATCTTGCCTATGAGATCGAGTCCCCACTGACAAAAGGGCCAAGGAGTCACAGTTGGTTGAAGTTCTTGCGTTGGCGCATGGATGAGGTCTCCATGAAGTTGACACTGCTTACATTTCTTGACAAACCGATATGCATCTTTTTCCATATTGGGCCAGTAATATCCAATCCTGATGAGTTTCTTGGCTAAGGTAGGACCACTAGAATGTGGACCACATATCCCTTCATGTACTTCACGTAATGCAATATGAGCTTCATCACTTTCTAAGCGTCTAAGAAGAGTGCCATCTAGACCTCGACAGTATAGGATATCGGCTAAAATGACGTATCAATAAGATTGGTGAATGAAAGTGCGACATTGGTTATTGGATAGGTCAGGAGGTAGGATATTGTCACGAAGGTATGCAAAAATGGCACCATATAACTGGGACTCAGGACCGACAATACATATCATCTCGGTAGGAGTGATTTCATATGAGGGAACCAAAAGGTTATCCACCAAGAACTCATAGCGGGTCTCATTCGGTGGTAGATCAATTAGTGAAGCAATTGTAGGCATGGCATCTGCAGCTTGATTCTGCTCTCTTGGTATCTGCTCAAAGTCTATCTTCGTGAATTGTTGTTTCAAGTCATCCACCATTCTTTTATAGGGCATTAATTTCTCATCCTTTGTTTGGTAGTCATTAGTTGCCTCATGAATTACAAGTTGAGTTTCCCCAAAAACATGAAGTTCCTGGATCTTCCACTGAACTGCAATTCGTAATCCAGTTATTAATGCCTCATATTCTGCTATGTTATTAGTGCAAGGAAATGATAATCGATATGATTTTGGTATAGAATCCCCTTGAGGAGTTATGAAGAGGATTCTAGCTCCTGCCCCATGCTGTGTGTATGAGCCGTCAAAGTATAGTTGCCAAGGCTTTGCATGTGACACTGTTAAAATGGATTCATCTGGAAATTCTAAAATTAGAGGAACATCATCTAACATGGGAGCATCTGCTAACTGATCTATGATAGCTTGTCCTTTTATTGCTTTTCTGTCCACATACTCATTGTCGAATTCACTCAAGAGCATCACCCATTTGGCTAGTCACCCAGTAAGTGTTGCTTTATTGAGAAGGTATTTCAATGGATCGATCCTTGCGACCAACTTAGTCTTATGAGTTAGCATGTAATGTCGTAATATTAGAGGAAAAGTATTATTTTATTTCTTGCAACATTTGATTACTTGACATCAATCATTCATACACATACCTATTATTGATTGTTCACTTGACATGTTATAGTGTTACTGTTATCACTAAATCTTTCACCCTTTATTGAGCTATTAACTTAACAACCTAGTGAATCATTTGATTATTTTATGGTTGTGGTTCACCAATTATGAAAGTGAACCCTCTAGAAAAGGTTGGTTCCCTTGTTAATAACCTAAATCCTAACTCGAAATTATTGTTTTCATGAAAAATGGAAGTAGTACTTGAAAATGAGAGCTTAAACTATGATGGTGATGCACGAAAATGGATATTTGAACCTATATTGTTGTTTTCTTTACATACAATTACACAATTACTAGAATTATTTATATAACTCAATGTTTTACTTACTAATGCATCATTGATTCAAAAAAAGGATTAGTTTGTTGTAGTTTCTCGAAGGAAAACATGTCATTTTTAACATCTAAAATCTATTGAACATAAACATTGTTTATGGGCTACAGTTTGTAAGTGTTTTATGCCTAAAGATGTTTAACAATGAGACATATGATGGAGGTTATTGCATGTAAAATTTAATAAAACACATCAATCATTCATTCGCATACAATGAAACAACAGATATTAAAGCAAAGTGTTGTTTTAGTGTTGCAAAAGTTGTGTTTAAAGAAAAGTATATGATTTAAAAGTAATTAAGTATTGGTTTGAAAATGAAAATTTACATATAGTCTTTAATCTCAATGACTAATTTTGAGGTACAACGCAATATCTCTTGTTGAGAGAATTTTTCAATTAGAACACTAGTATATAATTGAAAGAACCAAGAAAAAATAAGCCTTAAGAGTCCTTATATGCCCTCTTAAACAACATAGAGAATATAGGGTTGCATCTACAAAGAGAGTAAATGCTAGAAAGGACTATTTCCACTTGCTTGGGCACCTAGGAGGAGTGGTTTCTAATGTATCTTTAAATATTTTACTCATTTTCCTACATCTTCACTTGAAATGTGGCTGACTTAGCTTGGTACACTCCTAGATGCTTGGTACATGTTTGAAAAGAGTCTCAAAACTATCCTACATATGCTCCATGTTCCCTATATTCATGCTCCACCTCATCCAATTATTCAACTATCTTCCCAAAGATATAAGGTATGTGAATTTTGTATGCCTTGTTGGGTGGATAATGACTTGGATTGGATGATACTGAAATAAGCCATTAAAGAACCCTTAATTTGTTTAAAATTGATTCATAAAATCTAAAAACTGCTCCTCACATGTGCTCATATCCTTAAGAGGTCTTTATGTGAGTAAAAAGACACCTAAGAGTCATCACTACTCTTTTTTATTGGGTGATATTCATTCTTTCTTGGACCATCATTAGTGTTGTCACCCATATATCTTCTTTTGCTATCATGCAACATTGAGTGTCACTACCATTTGTTTTCTTATGAATTTGTTAGGATTGTACCCTGCACATTTTCATGATTTTATGTACTATCTCATCATTATAGCCCTTTTCCTCTTTTTTACTATGCAAAATATCTTTGTACCTTATATTCTCATGAATTAAGTATTGTTATCCATTATTTTGAAGAATTCATAAACTATACATAGGGTAAAATATCATTTCCATTCCTCTCTACCATATTAGTCTTCCTATTTCCTTGGCTATGCTATCTTCATAATCATGTATCAACTGTCTTTTTTTAATATGACTTCTTGCACTCATGACAATCCTTATTGATTTTCTGATTCCATTCATTAGGTTTTGCAACTTGTAGTCACACTGCATTTACCCATGTTCACACTATCACTGTTTTCTCTCTGAAAGTTGATGTCCTTGTCAAATATTTTCATTAGGGTCTATAAATGATCTTACCACTATCCAACCACTTTTAATTCTTTATGAGAATGGACAATGTTATGAGCTTTAAGTCTCCCTTCATTCCAAGGTCATTTTCTTTCATAGATCATTGGGTTGTGCTCCTTACATTACAATGTTCTACTTTAATACTATTTTCTCTAACACTCACAAATCATTAGCAATATCTAATATCTCTCATATCTACCACCTTATCTCTATTTTCATGAGCATTGAAATTTTAATAAAGGTTTAGGAGCTTTGATAGAGATTTTTGTAATCAAAAGTCTTGTTACCTTGGTCTAGAAAAATTCTCAGAATCTTCTTTGTAGGTTGCTTCTTTCATTAAACAATGTATCCTATAAGAGAGTTTTGAAACTTACTCTTGACTATGCTCGTTCCTTGATATCTTGTCATTACTATCATACATGTGTACTTTTGATACCTTTGGTCTTTTTTATATTTAGGACTCTATAGATTTCTAAAATGTTCTCTGCTTATTATTGTCCTCATTTTTATAAATAAAAAATGTGAGCAACCCCCTTTGATTTTTTGTTAAAACTCATTCTTTGAGTCTTTTTGCACGCTTACCAAGGTTGAAATTCATATCAAATCTTTCCTATTTTGGGTGTGAGTCTTTATTTTGATTTCCTTGGTTAGTTCTTATTTATTTTAGGTCTTATTTTTTGCATCTTTAGTGCAAAGTCGGGTTTCAGAGGTCATGCTGCAAGTTGGGGGACTTTTTAACCATATTGCAAGTATTCCTTGCTCACTTGCAATCGGGTCTCTAAGACCCGATTACAAGTGAATAGGTTTATTTTGACATGTGCAATCGAACCCTTAGGATCCGATTGCATATGAAGCCTTTTCCTTAAAAAAGATTAAGTCATTTATAGTCGGGTTTCTAACTCCTGACTACAAGTTAGATCATAAAGTTGAAAGTTTTTAAGCACTTATAATTGGGGAAATAAAACCCAACTTCAAATCATATTGGGCACTAAAAACACAAACACTCTCCTTTGTATTTGCATCAAACATTGAATGACCCGATTCTCTCGCATTTTTGAAGGGATTCAATAAATATTTCAATCTTTGATTTCAAGGAGTGTTCTTCTTTTGGATCACCTATATGTAGTTCTTCCTAGGGTTTTAAGTGTCATTTGATCTTTCAACATTGCATTGGTGGTTTGAGTGATTCTTTCTAAAGGTCTTCATTTTTTCAGGTATGTATCGCCTTCTTCTTTGTGGTTTTCATTTGCCTTTTCTCCATGGGATCTTGTTTGGTTCTCTTGTATTGTCTTTCAGTGTTGAATCATGAGTGTTGTCAGATCGGATATCTTAAGGCAAGAGCATGTTTTCTTCTCTTGCATTTTGATGCTAAGTTCTTCCACATTCATGGTTTCCCTTCATGCATATGTTGTCTTAACTTGTTATTGTGTCTATACAAGGTAGTCACTTATGAGTTTTCTTCTTTATATGCTTGCAAGTATTTCTTGTTCACTTGCTATCGGGTAATGCAAACTCGATTGCAAGATTTTTCCTCTATTTTTTCTCTATTTGCAATCGGTTTTTCATGACCTGATAGCAAGTCTTGATCTTTGCTTTTTATTTCCGACTTTTGCTTGCAGTTGGGTTTTCTTTCTTTTTGTATAAGTCTCATATGTAAGAAGACTTGTAGTCAGTTCTTAGATACCCGAGTGCAATTATATCCTTTGCATATTAGTCCCTCTTAATGCTCTTATCATAAGAAAACTCTTGCACTTCATGTGTTTTGCAGTACAATTAATGTGTTGTCTTAAGAATTGGATATATCACGTATTATTGCAAGTCTAATAAATAGTAAATGCATAAATTGTTCACTTGCAGTTGGGTCCCCAAGACCAGACTATAAGTGAACTCTTGGCATATTTACTTCCCAAAATTTCTTTGTAAATGCAAGAAGACTTGTAGTCAGGTCTTGGAGACCTAACTACAATTAAAATATATTGTTGTATCCATCTTTTTGGAGTGCAATTGAGTCCCCAAAACCCAACTGCAAGTACAAAAATGATCTTTCTCATTTGGTTGGTGAACTCATTTCACTTACATTCATTTCCTTTCATGCTAACATGGTTTTCAAAATGTCATGCCATGTATTTTCTCCTTGTAGTCGAGCTTCACAACTCTTATTGCAAGAATGCATCCTCACTTGCCTTCAAACTTCACTTTTCCACTTGTAGTTGGGTCTTGGAGACCCAATTACAAGTGTGAATTGTGTAAGTTTTTCTACTTGCAGTCGCCTCCACGATATTCGATTTGCCCTCCCATCGTTGTCCAAGCTCATCCATAAAACATCTTTGGGTCAATCCAAGTTGTTTCATAATGAAATCCTTCCCAAGTTATGGTGTGATCATTATTTTTCAAGGCTTGAAGATTATGGAATATCTAATTGTTGTTGAAGATGTTTTTACCTTTTGAGTTTTTATCACAGTGTTGAAGATTTTTGTTTGATGTCAGATGAGCTATCACCTCCAAACAAGAAGATGAAATATAAATATGACAAATACAAGAATGAGATTGCTCCCACTCAGGTGGTCTCTCTCATTGATGAGATTCGTGACATAGAGATTGGACACGTTGACATGTCTGAATTATTGGAAAGAATAGAAGGTTCACCTACACACGGGATGCAGTTGCTCATGAGCAACCATATTCATTTGGTTTCATCTTTCTTGGTGGCTACCTTGGAACTTGAGTTTGTGCTTGCATGCACATCTCACTTTGATAAAGAGACTAGAACAATCAAAGATGATGATGGGAACACCATTATCAAGTTGGATGCAGAGACTATTGATAAAAAAATTCTCAGTTCTCGTAGCTCCAGTGTATGCAGATATCACAATGAAAAGTGCCCTGGATCACTATAATCAAAGAAGGTCAAATTGCATCAGGCACATTAATGCTAAGTGACTGAAGACTCCTAGGACTTGTTTTTCTAGATGGCCTAAGATTTATCGCTACAAATTCATTGACAAAGTTGGCGATATGATCACCCTTCTCAGTAGGATTATGGGTTTGAGATTCTCTAATGTGTTTAAGATTTGGATGTACAAATATATCGTGATCATGAGAAAGGGTAAATCTCATATTTTCTAGGAAGAAATCATCAATGACAACTTGTGTGAGCAGTTATCGCAAGTTATCGATACCCTCACCTTATATATGAACTTATACTTGGTGTATATTGCAGCATCACTCAGACAATTTCCTAGTCTTTCTACCAAGGGTGACAAATCGTTGGTGTCAGTATGGAAATATTATGATCAGCTGACTCTTAGACCTAGTAGAATTCATTATAGGGGAGTGCAGGATATGTTCTTTGGACACTTCACATGTCTCTTTGATAAGACCCTAAAAAATAGAAGAGTTTTTGAGGCAACCTAGAAGAAGGTAAATGAGTATGGTTGTTTGTTTCTATAGTTCCCAACTTGAACCTACATGAGAGTTGGATGCTTTGAAGGCCAACCATACATTATGTCAAGGTACCCTACTGAAAAGATCATCCTGATGGAATTGGAAAGACAGTTGATGGCAGTTCACGCAATACAACTTGCCAACCATAAGTTGGGTATCAACATTTCTTCACACAATCCATTACAGATTGGTCAGTACTCTTTGAACACCTCACCAAGAGCCAAAGCAATAAAAAATGAAATTTAGGAGATTAAGTTGAGGAAGTTCATAACAAGGAAAGTTTTTGATTACCAAGGAATGAAGGATAAGATCAAGAGGCCCTTCACCCATGACCATCATCTGGAAGATATTTGGGTTATTCTTTGCACTGAAGAAGAAATCAGAAGGATAGATTATAGCCGGCTCACCTTGGAGCAGATTGTTGATCTTGATTTGACCCAAATTCTGGAAGGAATGGTAGATGATGGAAAGATCCTTGATCCAAAGTACATAGAACAAGGATTTTCCAAAGCTCCTCTTCATTCTCCTCAATGGTCAAAGAAAAAATGTGACTCTATCTTTGATAGATTTCAGCCCATTCTTGTAAACACCAATGCTTGGCTAAAAAACAACAATGTTAGAACTATCAAAATCAAAGGTGGAGTAGAAGTCAATTCAGTTGGACCGGTTGTTGGATGAAGATCCGAGGTGAGGATTAAGTCTAAAGAAGGTGCCTCCTCTTCAGGCACAAGAATCAAGTTGAGAGTCAGTAGAGCTTTGGTTATCCCTCCTTTAGAAGTGTCACTAAAAGGGAAGGAGAAACCAAAAGTGTAGATTCATGTCATTGAGGATGCCAACAATGATACTTGTGAGAAGAACACAATAGGATCACCTCCTTATATGGGTTCAAATTCTCCTCATACAACCCTTCCCCAATTATCATTGGATGTACCTATGTCTCCAATTGATACAAATGTATATTCTTTCTCTACCATTCATGTAGAACCTGTGGAACCAAGTACATCTTCCTGTACTAGCATGGAAATACTTGTTGAGACCTCTCATGGTGACTTGGAGAATGTATTAGATATAAATATTTCATACACCATCCTATCTAATGTTTCTCTTCCTAAGATTGATACTTCTGCAACAAGTTTTGATAAGTAAATGTGGAAGGCAAGTCGCAATTTGTCATCCAAGCAGACGCTAGCTGCTATTCAGACAAAAGCTCCTCCTTGAGTCATAACTATGGTATAGGTAGAACCCATTTCTTTAGAAACTATAATTGTTTTCTCTTATATGAACTCATTAGAACTACCCCCATGGCTGAGTTCAATCACACCTAAGAGGAAGAAGCAAGAGATCTCTCCCAATATATTTGATTTTTGACAAGTTGCGACACTAAAGCCTGGAGCTGCTAAGAAGGCAAAGACAGTTTTACGGGTAGTAGTGGACAAGGATAGAATGAAATATACAGAAGTAATAGACCCACTAGTTGAGAAACCACTAGAAGAGATGTGATTGTCAGATTACAGGCTCACCATTATAGAACTTGGGAAACAGACACATTTTGGTCTCAAGCATGATGTCCAAGATTTTGTCACTTCTCTGGTCCAAAGCTACGATGAGCTGCTTGCAAAGAAGGATGAGCTTAAAGAGAAAATTTTGTAGCTCATCACAGTGATCTAGAAGATTGCAAAATCTTCAAAGCAGGTTGATCCATTGACCTCCTCCACCTCTGAAGAATCTATCAAACAACTAGAGAAGGCTACTCGAAAAGCCAAGGCAATTGATTCTTTGGTAAATCAGTTGATTGATCAGATTACCCAAGTGGTGATGAAAGAATTGCATGTATTGAGTAATGTAAGATCAGCAAAGGTAAAACTAAACCAAACCTTAGAAACTTTTAACTAGAGTCTAGTTGTAGTTGAAAATGACTTGAAGATCTGGCATGAGATGGATCAAGTCAAACTAGAAATTTTATGTAATAATATGGTGATTTCCGAATAGGGAAAGATACATAGAATTTAAAAAACTCAAGACAAACAAGTCATTGGTCATCAAGGATCTCATCAAAGATGTGCAAGCCACCCTTGAGATGAGTGAAGAAGTTGAGTAGGATATCATCTCCAATTTTGACAAAGTATCTCACAAAATCATAAGTCGTGATGGAGAGTTGCTCGCTGAAGATATGATTCTTGATGACTTAGTGTCGAGCCTTCGTCAGGAGTTAGATTCAGAGCAGTTTGTTGTAGCTTTGATTCAAAAGTTTATGAATTACCAAGTGTTCTTTGATAAAATGCAAACCACTCTTGAAGAATATAGAGAGGCGATCGTAAGGTGTTTTGATGTCATCATCAAGACTCTTGTGGTTTCCAGAAATACAACAGGCTCAAATCTTGATGAGTTGCAGAGATCTATCAGCAATTTCCAATATTTTAGAGTTAGAAATATAAAGGAATAAAAAGTGTCTCATGACACTTACTCTTTGTTTTATGTATTTTTTTTTTTTTGACAAGTTACATGTAAAGACAAAATTTGTGATTGCAAGTGTCACTTTCACTTGCATTCTTGTAAAATGTAATTACATGTAAGACAGCTACAAGTTGAGTTAGATTAGGACTGTAGTTGGAATAAGTTGTGTGTGTGAAAAAGGGTCTGTAGCTGCAAGCACAACACTTCAATTATGTCATTACATGTATGGTTAGTAAATCAATAATCAATAAATAATAAACCATAACAAATCGACTAATTGCCTTCTAAAAGATGCAAGTATAAGATTGCTCTCAGATTTTTATAAGTAATACCAATGACTAGACTACACCAAGATGAAGGATTTAATCTATATGAGCATGATATTAAGCTAAATGGATGAAAGATGGATGAATAATTCAAACAATAACGAATTCAAGCAATATGGATGCAAATAATCTAAAAAGGCTAAATGTATTCAATGACTCCAGAGCAAAAATCAGTGTAATAATAATCTCCAAGCGTGTTCTCAAAAATCTCTAGGGTGAATTGAATGAGAGTTGAAGGCTGAATTTATAGAGAATTACAAGAGAGATGATGAAAAAGCTCAATTTTAGAATTAATTGAAATAATTGAGAAATCAAGTTTAGTTAACCTTGAGATAGATTCCAATTATAGTTTAATTGAAATGCATTCAAATAAGAAGTTCAAGTTGCATTGGAAATAATATTAAATTAATTTCATGCATTTGTGATAAAAATAGATAATTATTTTATTTATTCAAGAAAAGAGCCTTTTCAATGCAACTGAACTTCTTTTTTCTGAAAAGCTTTGAGTTCCAATTTTAGAGAATAATCAATAATTCAATTTAATTGCTTTTCTGATTTCAAGTTCTAAATTTAGAAAAAGAAATAATATTTCAAGTTTGATTTCTCTTTTAATTCAATTCTTTTATTTTATTCAATTCAACTCTTGCTTTGTAATTAATTCCTCTTTTGTAATAAATCAATTCCTCTTTTTGGATGATTAAATGACAAATTTATTAATTAATTAAATATGCAAGGATATTTAATAAATTAAATAGGATTATTGATCAAAATGATATTCTTGGGATGATTCAATTAATTAAATAAATATTTAATTAATATCGAGTAATTGATTTGCCATGCGATATTTGATGATTGAAGAATTAATAATGTGCTCCAGATTGATTTAATTGTCTTTGGTTAGAACCTTGGTGATGTTGTCGAGATTAGGGGCCTATGGTTTAGATGACCATTTTTAGGGTATTACATTTGCCCCTCTTTGAATTAATGTGTGAGTAGCGCGTTGGTTCAAAGAATATGTGATGTCTAGGAGACGCTAGTTTTGAACTTGATTGATCACGAACCAGATGAAGAGCAAGGTGTTTAGCTTGATTCGAAGAGATGAAGCTGAATAAAGTCTGATTAAAGCATTACCGATCCCAAACTTGATTGAACTTAGGAATGATAGAGAACAAAGATACCAAACTTGAACTTGATTGATCAAGAAGCAGATCCTACTGATCTAGAACTTGATTGAACTAGACACAATGAGCGGAGATAAAAATCGATCTTGAACTTGATTGATCAAGATACAATGGGCAAAAAATAAATTGTCCAGTTTGATTCGATGCGATGAAACTGAACACCTTCTTAGATTGAGCGTGTGATTGAAGATACTCTTTAAACCCTTGATTGAGTTTAAACGAATAATCAGCTTGATGAAAAGCGATGAAACTGATTAATGTTAAGAGATTGGTTCAAATGAAGACAAATATCAGCTTGATATGAAGCGATGAAACTGATATGCCCCTAGCGATAAGATTTGATTCAGATGATCGAGAGATCTCAACTTGATGTGAAGCAATAAAGGTGAGATGCCCCTTAGCAATAAGAATTTGTTTTTCTTTAGTTGAAAAGATTTTTGCTTGACTTTTGATAAAGATTTTTAAAAAAATCTCGACATTGAAGATGTGAGGTCATAAGGTCATGAGTATGCCCCCTCGGGAGCGAAATCAAAAGATAGCGAGGGTACATGACTATAGGCAATTGTGTGGCGATAATAAGTTATTTGAGCACAAATTGATTCAGAGGAATTTTTGAAAATTCGGCATTGATTGATGAGAAATTGAGTGCAAAGTTGATATGTAGAATAAAAATTGAATTAAGATTCAGTGTCGAGTCTAAGAAATTGAGCACAATTAGAAGAAAGAATGAGGTTTTGATGAAAAGCGTGCTAAGTGGTCAATTTTTTTTAAAATTAACTAGTAAAATGATCTCAAATTTTGATTTCGATTCTGAAAATGGAATCAGAATGGACGAATTAGCTAAGGGTACAATTTTCATGTCCATCGGAGCAAGTTGAAAAATTAGGGTTTTGGCTATATAAGGGGTAAAGGTCTCATTTTCAATTCATTTTAACCCTCCAAGTTTGAAAATTCAAAAAGCCTTCTGCGAAGAAAATGGTGGTCGCTACTCGTGAGCATCGATTCGAGCACCAGAGACGACATAATCAACCTCGACACTATGAGCCAACGGTAAGTGGTCAATCTTAAGCCTCTTTATGTTCTCAATTTTGAAATTTTTATTAATTTTTCAAGTTTTGGCACGTTTTAAGTTGGCCCTTCTCGTTTTGTCATGCAAGATAGGATCCTGTCTCATACAACAAACTGCTACAGTTTGTTTTGTCATTTTAAGCCATTAGATTTGTCATTCTAACCCCGCCCTTATATCGTACGACAACATGCATAAAAGACCATTTTATCATCCGTAGTCTAATCTTTTGTCATATGGGGATCTTTTGTCGTACTAAGCTCAATCCTGACTCGTACGAGTTGTTGCCCTTCTATGTTTTGTCGTTCGGGAAACAGTGAGCATTTTTTAATGTTTAAACTTAAAATTTTGATTTTGCAATGGACGTAGTTGGATTTGCGTGATGTTTTACTTCTCTTGTAGGCTTATTTTGAATGTTATCTGATGCTTCGTTGTTTGATGTCTGTAGGTTCGATTACCTCATGTGCTCTTCAAATGCATTTATCCTCCTACCATGACATTAGTGTGGTAGTTATCAGAGGTTGACCAGGCTCATATTGATTTGTGCAGTTTGACACACCTTCTTGGTTTACTAGATATCCGTGTGAATCACGGTATGCTCACAACATTGGTTGAGAGATTTCATTCAGAGCATAATACCTTTCATTTTCTAGTTGGGGAGATGACTATCACTCCCGAGGATGTATATAGGATCCTTCGTATCACTTTTGCTGGGGATAAGGTAGATTACGATGCAACGATGTTACCTAGTGTTTATGGTGAAAATGGATAAAAATAATAATGATATTGAAAGGCTAAATGAATTCAACCACAAAAACCCTAGCCTAACAACAACAAAGATCCACCATAACATATGAAGATTACCTAAGACAATGCAAATCAAACAAAATCACAAAGATTATACCATCACATGTCCAATAGGGTTTGGATCTCCATTCTTCCTATCTCCATTGATCTTGCTTGATATATTTGCTCTCAGATTTTATGTGCACAAGAGCTCAACAAAGAACGGAATGTGGTTGCAAGTAGGATCGTAGTGTAGTCAAATTACATAAAAATGATTAGAATGATTGATTAGGCTTTGATAATGAGGGAAGCATCTCCTTATATAGAAGACACAATAAGAAATGGAGGGATAAGATTGAGAGGTGTAAAAGGAGGTCGGCTAAGATTAGAGGGTAGGTAAAAGAAATAATAAAATAATGAAAGGGGTAGGTAATGTATGAATTAAGAGATGAATGACATGTGTCATGGGTAGAAAAGGTTAATGAATTAATTAAATAAATAAAGATTTATTTAATTAATAGAAGAAGTGGGATCAATTAAATAAATAAGATATTTATTTAATTTAGGAAAAGGATAATTTAAATAAATAAATGTATTTATTTAAATGAGAAATAAGGCTAGAAGAGGATAAATGAATTAATTAAATAAATAAAGATTTATTTAATTAATAGAAGAATTAAGCTTAGATAATTAAATAAATAAATATTTATTTAATTAGACTGGACAATTTTGGGTGTCTACACCTAGATTACAGGCAGTCAGGCATGTCTTCAGGGATCCAGATGTTTTGACACGTTACATTAGTTGGGACATCATGATGAGTAGGTACAGTGAGGAGTTTCCTTTGGCGCGTGTTCTAGCAGGTTTTATCGGTTGTTTTCTGATTTCGGATAGAGGACATTAGGGATTCTAGTGTGGATGAGGTAGAATGTTGGAGAGATTGATGGAGACCCCTCAGAGGCTTGGCTGGGGTTCTTGCATATTAGCCCACATGTATCACGAGATGCATGAGGTTGTATACAGGGAGGGCAAGAGCATGGCCGCTGGAGTTTTGATTTTATAGGTTTGGGCTTGGGAGCACCTCCCAGTTTATCGGCCGATTGTAGATGATAGTAGAGAGCCTAGGTAGCCGATTATATATAGGTATGCAGGTTATGTTACGCAGCCCCATCTGGGCAAGACCGATTTTTAGCGATGGTAGCTAGATGACCTTATAGCTGTGATATGGAGACCTTATAGGGGCCTAGATCCATGGGATGACTGGTGACTAGTACATAGAGATCTGTTTGTTATGCACCCACTTATTGGCAGATCGCAGACTATAGTGGAGCGATTTGTAGTTTCTCGAGTGATGAGACAGTATGGTAGGCCTCAAAGGATCTCACAGGAGTACACATCGTATGCACGTTATGATGATGAGGAGAGGCAGGGATGGTCATCGAGGTTATCCTATGCCTTGAGTATGCAGGAGCTCACTAGTTTACAACACTTGAGATGGGATTATATGGATGATGTTGTAGATGCGGGGGTATTGCCCCAGTATAGGAATTGGTTCCAGTAGCATCCATTCCCCAGATTCACATATCCAGCTGAGCAGGCTCCTCAGGTTGAGGAGATTAAGGATGATGCCCCTGCATAGGGACAGGGACGGGGCCAGAGATGGGGACAAAGAGTCGAGGCTCCGAGATGGGCAGGTGGCGATCCTGGAGCTAATAGCAGCAGGGTTCCAGCTGGGGTTGGGCAACGGAGGGGTGAGGATGGATCCCTAGGGTGTGTAGGTGTGAGGTTGGGCAGAGCTAAGGAGGAGAGAGAAGCATCAAGACAAGTCCGACAGCAGAGGGAGGAGCAGGGTGGAGTTGGAGGTGGAGATGGGAGTGGAGAGCCTGCGAGAGAGCAGGGGACTGACGTGGGATAGTCGATGAGAGAACGTCTTGCGGAGGTGCAGTCACAGTTGACAGTGGCTCAGACTCAGCTGACGGAGCGAGACCGACAACTAGCAGAGCTTAGGGTTGAGCATGATCATTAGCTCATAGAGATGAGAGCAAAGATGAGAGAAGAGACAAAGGCTTCGTGGTAGGAGGTCCTTCACCATATGAGTAGGGCAACATACTATGTTGCAGCATACAACGTTGCAATTATAGTTGCGCAGCAAGTTGTCCCCTACTCACAGTACATGGCACGGTCGGAGGGAGCTCGAGCACCTCGTCAGGATCTTGGTCAGCAGGCTCCACCTCCTCCACTAGGCGATGAGTGAGAGGCTGAGAGCTAGATGTACATTTTGTAGCACTAATATTTTTTTTGTAGACATACCCTTTTTTTCTAGCCTATACGATTCTTGCTCTGATGGGAGTTTGTATATGTCATTTGACATCATTTTCTACTTTGAGACTTTATACGATATATATATATATATATATATATATATATATATATATATATATATATATATATATGAGATCAATTTGACTTCATTGTACTTGTGTTGATTCGTTTATGAGATTCTTTTTATATGCTTTATTCTTTATGTATGCATTTCTTTTTCAGTATGTAATGCAAATGATTATGGATGTCTATTTTTGTTTCTTTTCATATGCAAATAGATGAATGAAAATGAATAATGAGTAATGCAATTTTTTTGTTTTCTTATGCAATAAGATTAATGCAAATGAGTAATATGAAATGTATGAATCTATATAAGATGTTTATGTATGCATCTAACATCTCAAAGCACAAGTACTCGATCGGAGAAATGATGAAAAATAGACCACTTAGTGCAAGAAATGATGATGCTTCCAGCTCTCATAAAATTAAGAGATCATTATTATCACACCAAAATCACTCTAAATTCACAAAATATAGAATGAAATGAAAAATGATATGTGAAATGCAACCTAAACCTAGTCACTGGATTTAAAATGCTTAAGATTCATCACCGAGCATAATGAACACACAAGCAGGTTAGAGTTCCTTTCTTTTTCATTGTGCAATATTTATTATCTTGTCCGCAATGACCCTTTTTTCGTTCATATTCTTGGACAGATTTCGCAGGGACCCAAATTGCATCATAAAGAAATTCCCTCAAAACAGACAAAGAAATGATGTGGACCTCCCTGTAGCATTCAAATAAGTAGAGTCGAGGTATGTGAGGCGATTTCACCTTGATGTGAAGGCTCTTAGTACAGACACCTAGCTAATTGTATGTTTCCAGATCATTGGGATTCATTCCTACAAGCAGAAAACAAAGAAAATATTATGCCCCCAATCCTTGCTCCTCTTAGTCATGATAGACTTCCTCGAGTTACTCAGAGGGACAATAATCGAAAACCAATATAAAAGACAACATACAAAGTAAATTTTCATTCATAGCTCAAACTGTTTAGTGATTGTTTTCCATTATGTTGTTTTGCTTGCTTACTCAGTGATAAAAACTCTTCAGTAGTCAAGAGACAGGTGACTAACTCAGAGTGGATGACCAGGTTTCACTGACAGAAAGATGACCTGGTTGATATTGCTTAGGATATGTAAATTGCTCAGTCGATTACCCTAAGACTAGGACATTGATCATTTTCAAGCCATGAGGGTTCCAACGAACCAGGATGTCATGAAAATGACTAAAATATATGTACAAGTGAAAGCAAAGATGCAGAAAAGTGAGAATGCCAACATTGCGTTGATAGATGGAGTGCTTGAGTACAAGAGGTGCCTGTTTGCTAGGTTTTCACCTACTTGGCAGGGATTCATTTTTTTTTTACCAAAGTGCCTGTTTACCAGGTTTTCACCAAGGCATTTTCTCTCTTTATATTTTTTTTCTTTTTTTTTTCAGGACTTTTTATGATTTTTTTTTTTAATTTTTTAATTTTTTTAGGACTTTTTATGAATTTTTTTTTTTAGGACTTTTTCAGTTGTACATGTTGTTGGAGCAGAGAATGCTAAGTGAATAATTTCTTCAAGTAGATGGTGTTAATTGGTTCACGGAGTTGTTCCCCTTTCGAGTTTGAGAGATGATAGGCACCAAAGCCGAAGACTATAGTAACGATGTAGAGACCCAACCAATTGGGTTCAAACTTCCCTTTATTGTCTCGAAACTGCTGATTTTTAGGATTTTCTCTCAGAACGAGGTCACCAACCTGAAATTCTCTTTGTCTAACTTTCTTATTATATCCTCTAGACATTCTCTTCTGATACACACTAAGATGAGCAAATGCCACTTGTCGACGCTCATCCAGCAATTCGAGTTCTTGCAATCTAGATATTCTATGATCTTCATCAGTAACAAGACCTTGCAAGGAAACTCTTAGAGATGGTATTTCTACTTCAATAGGTAATACTGCTTCAGACCCATACACCAAAGAGAAAGGTGTAGCCCTAGTAGGTGTTCTGATACTTGTTCTGTAAGCCCATAGTGCAGGATTGAGCTGCAGATGCCAATCCTTCCCAGATTTGTTCACTTTTCTATGCAAGATAGTCAATAGGTTTTTGTTAGATGCCTCGACTTGTCCATTACCTTGAGGGTAATCTACTGATGACCAGTGTTGTTTTATTTTTAATTTCTCACAAAGCTCGTTCAGATCTTTATTCTTGAACTATCCTCCATTATCAGTCACGATGGACGAAGGTATCCCATACCTGTAGATGATATAGTTTAGGATGAACAAGGTGACTTGTTTACTAGTTACTTTGATGAGCAGAACCACTTCTACCCACTTGGTGAAATACTCAGTGGCAGTTATGATGAATTTATGTCCATTAGATGAAGCAGGATATATCTAACCAATGAGATCAAAGGTCCATTGTTGAAAAGGCCAATGTGTAGTGAAGGGTATAAGATCCCTTGCTGGAGCATGTATGAGATTTCCATGTTGCTAACATTTCTCACAAGTCTTAAAAAATTTAATAGCATCTTTCTCCATGTCTGGCCAGTAGTAGCCAGCCCGTAATAGTTTCTAAGCTAAAGTAAGACCATTCGAATGAGATCCACAAATACCTTCATAAACTTCCGATAACGCATGTTTAGATTCTTCAGTTTCTAGACACCTAAGCAATGTATCATCCAAACCTCGTCTAAATAAATCATTAGCAATGATAACATATTGTGAAGCATTTTGAGTTAGGTTTCTTTTCTCATTACGGGTAAGATTTTTAGGGATAATTTGGTCTCATAGATAAGAGTAGATGTGGTTGTATTGGGATGAGTCATGTCCAATAATAGCATAGACTATTTGGGTCTCGAGAGAATCATAGGTTGGGTAATGTAACTCTTCCACCAGGAATTCAAAGCAAAAATTGGATTCTTGTAACTCAGGTAAAGACGCCAAGTTGTCCATAGCATCTGTTGCTCTGTTTGCGAATCTGGAAATCTATTGGAATGATACAAAAGCAAAATACTTCTTAAGATCATCAACCATTCACTTATAAGGCATCAATTTCTCATCTTGAGTTTGATATGTATCATTGATTTGATTTATGATCAACTGAGAATCTCCATAGATGTGTAATTCTACAACCTTCCATTTAATAGCTAGCTTGATCTCGTTCACCAAAGCTTCATATTCTGCAATATTGTTTGTGCAAGGGAACATAATCTTACAAGACTTTAGGATTGAATACTTTTGAGGAGTAATAAATAGTATTCCAGCACCGGAACCATTTTGAGTAAAAGACCCATTGAAGAACATCTTCCAGGGTTGTTGAGTAAGATGCATTATTGATTCATCTGGAAACTCTATATGCAATAGTTGAGTGTCTTCAAGTGGAGATTTAGCAAGTTGATAAGTAATTACCTGCCCTTTTATGGCTTTGTGTCCACATATTCAATGTCAAATTCTATAAGGATCATGACCCATTTAGCCAATCTTCTCGTAAGTGTTGCTTTGTTGAGAAGATATTTGAGTGGATCAATTTTAGCCACCAGCTTTACTGAATGTGCTAACATGTAGTGTCTCAGTTTTTGTGATGCAAAGACTAATGCCAAGCATGCTTTTTCTATTATATTGTAGTTCATTTCATAGGACACCAATGTTCTGCTGATGTAACAGATGGCTCGCTCCTTTTTATTGTCATCTTGTTGTGCCAAAAGTGCCCCCAGTGATGAATTAGTTGTTGATATGTATAAGATTAATGGTTTACCCTGAATCTACAGCATCAATATTGGTGGATTAGACAGGTACTCTTTTATTTGCTGAAGGTGTTGTTCACATTCCTAATCCCAGTTGTATATTACTCCTTTCCTCAATACTTTTGTGAAAGGTTGAGCTTTGTCTGCTAGTTGAGAAATGAAGCGTCTGATTGATTGGAGATGTCCTTGTAGACTTCTCATTTGACTGATGTTCTTTGGAGGCCGTCTCAGGATCAACCTCGATTCTCTTCTTTGAAATGATATAGCCAAGTAGTTTACCACATGTCACTCCAAATGCACACTTTTTTGGATTTAACCGGAGTTTGAACTTTTCCATTCTGTCTAACTTATAGGACCTAGCTCTTGAATATGTGTTGATCTCTTCATAGTCTTCACTAAAGTGTCATCAACATAATCTTCCATATTCTTGTGCATCATGTCATAAAAAATAGTAGTGACTGCTCTTTGATAGGTTGTTCTTGCGTTCTTTAGCCCAAATGGCATTAAATTCCAGCATAAGGTTCCCCATGCACAGGTGAAAGCTATCTTTTCTTGATCTCCAGGAGTTATTTTGATTTGATTATATCCGAAGAATCCATCCATTAGTGAGTACATCTCATACCCAACAGTCATGTTGACTATCATATCAATGTTTGGTAATGGAAAGTCATCCTTTGAACAAGCTTTGTTGAGATCTCTAAAGTCAGTGAAAACTCTGATAGATTTGTCTGCCTTTGACACAGGTACTATGTTTGAAATCCATTCGGCATAATCTATAGCTCGGATGAACCTAGCTTTTAGCAGTTTTTCTAACTCAGCTTTGACTAGTAGTGCCACTTGAGGGTGCATCTTACAGAGTTTTTGCTTGACTGGTTTAACTCCTGGTGTGATAGAAAGATGGTGCATAATGAGATCGGGATCCAGGCCTCGCATATCAGAGTACGCCCATGCAATGTTATTTTATTTTCTGATAATAGATGAGTGAAATCCTTCAATTTGTCTACTGATAGTGATTGAGATACATGAATGTTGTGTGGTGTCTCTTCACTCCCAATGTTCACTGGTTGAGTTGGCTCGATCAATATGGAAGACCTTTCTTGGAAATGACTTGGCAGTATATCAAGTACCTCACCTTCAGGCGTCTCAGAGAGGTTTTCACCCTTAGGTATGTCCTTTATTTTCTCTTTTTTAGATTCTAACACCGCCACAATGTGGTTTTCACCATCAGATCTTTTATTTTTATTTTTCTTGTTTTTGTGACTAAGATACTTGATATCCGCTTCAGTCATGTTTTCACTCTGTTCACTGGTGGAAGAGTCCATAGGTTCAACTGCATTGAGATAATAGGCTAACATATATTCATTGGCAAAAGTAGGTATATTCATGGGCTGGTTCTGTAAAGTACAGTCAATTAGTTCTGGATGTAGTAAGGTTAAATGTTGGACAGGTTCCAGAGCATTCACGGTATAGTTATCACAAATGCAGATCGAAAAGTCAAGTTCCAAAAGGATACCTTGTGTAAGTGTCTCGAGACCAGGAAGAGTCAGAACATGATTATTAAAGTTCATGTTAATATTTAGTTGATCTAATCCAATAGACATACTTGTAACATCATTCCCTACACCAGACTGGACTTCATATCGTGGTTTGACAGTGATAAGATCAGTAGACAAATTTTCATCATTTACATCAGATGATTTAGAATTTGATGCTGAGTATATATTGTCAGAATTAGGACTATTGTCAGAGTCATCGGATGAAGTTTCCAAGTCTTCTTCAAGTGATTTAGTGAGCATATGTATGGTATCAACACTAACATCTTTAATGCTGCAAGTTCTTTCATGTTGTGCCTCATTTGTCATTTGTATCTGACACACCTATTGACATGATCTTGATGTTTCTGTGATTCGCTATCGTCTAGTCCATTTTCTTTTGGACTGATAACTAGTTCTTGTTCTGTAGCTTCCAACTCTTCTTGTGTAGTACTATACCTGATTTATTCTGTCATAGTATAGGGGTACATAGATGAAAATCTTTCTGGTATTCTTCCTTCTTTCAATCCTTGTTCATAGTTTGCTTGTCTCTTTTGTCTAATTTCCTGTATTTCTTTTTCCAGTTTTATGTGCATCAACTCTTGAGTATCATCTTTAGTACTAGTAGACTCTTCTGGAGTTTTTGTAGTGAATGTATCTGAGATGTGGTCAGGACCCCATTCATACTCGTTTGAGTCAGTCTCTGAATCATCTACTTGTTGCCTACCAGTGTATGTGACTGGAACTTTCAGTGGTGCAATCAATTATCTGATTCTTACTACTTCATCTCTTATATCCTCTAGGACCTCAACTTCTTGTGTTATTGTAGTTGACACCATCAAAGCTTGAGCGCTGACCATTTCTTCTTTCTTGACTGTTGATTCTTCTTTCTCTTTTCTACACTTTGCTTTTGTTTGTTGAGCATCTGCTTCCTATAATATTGAAGGTGATATCCTTTTCTGCCACTTAGACTTAAAAACATGTTTTTGGTCTGATGTCTTTTTCAAATTGTACCCCAGTCCAGCCTTATCATTTGTGGATTTTGTTTGTAGCTGAATTGGTTCAGTAATACCCTCTTGATGTTTACCCAAGGGACTAGTACCCGAATATCCCATGCGTTGAATCGTCTTGTAGCCAAGACCACATTGGTTTGAGGAAATCTCACAATGTCATACCTCCTTATTTTGACTATCTTCCTTAAAGAGCCAATTAAAAACAACATCCTCTTCTATTTCATCCACTAGGGAGGTAGAAGACTGTACAAAGAGACCATCATATATGGTATTCAGAGCTGAAGCTTGTGTTCTTATAGCCTCTGATGGTTTGCCCAACTATTTTGGTGATGGAGGGAGAGAGACTAATGAAAGTATCGGTTCTATCTTGTATCCATCCATGCCGGTATTTGTAATCTTCAATTTCTTTACTAATTCTTTCATCAGAGCTTTTGGATTTTCACTTGTAGAGGTTGCCCTATTATGAGGCACAAAAGTATCAGCACCTTTTATTAATGCATTACAGCTGGCATTTGTATTAGTAGGAATACTGACTTATGTTCTATTGTAAGGAAATTTTAAGCATTGATGGTATGTTGATGGAACTGCATTGTAATACCCTAAAAATGGTCATCTAAACCATAGGCCTCTAATCTCGACAACATCACCAAGGTCCTAACCAAAGGCAATTAAATCAATCTGGAGCACATTATTAATTCTTCAATCATCAAATATCACATGGAAAATCAATTACTCAATATTAATTAAATATTTATTTAATTAATTGAATCATCCCAAGAATATCATTTTGATCAATAATCCTATTTAATTTATTAAATATCCTTGCATATTTAATTAATTAATAAATTTGCCATTTAATCATGCAAAAAAAGGAATTAATTTATTACAAAAGAGGAATTAATTACAAAGCAAGAGTTGAATTGAATAAAATAAAAGAATTGAATTAAAAGAGAAATCAAACTTGAGATATTATTTCTTTTTCTAAATTTAGAACTTGAAATCAGAAAAGTAATTAAATTGAATTATTGATTATTCTCTAAAATTGGAACTCAAAGCTTTTCAGAAAAAGAAGTTCAGTTGCATTGAAAAGGCTCTTTTCTTGAATAAATAAAAGAATTGTCTATTTTTATCACAAATGGATGGAATTAATTTAATATTATTTTCAATGCAACTTGAACTTCTTATCTGAATGCATTTCAATTAAAATATAATTGGAATCTATCTCAAGGTTAACTAAACCTGATTTCTCAATTATTTCAATTAATTCTAAAATTGAGCTTTTTCATCATCTCTCTTGTAATTCTCTATAAATTTAGCCTTCATCTCTCATTCAATTCACCCCAGAGATTTTCTAGAACATGCTTGGAGATTATTATTACGCTGATTTTTGCTCTGGAGTCATTGAATACATTGTGCTTTTTTAGATTATTTGCATCCATATTGCTTGAATTCGTTATTGCTTGAACTATTCATCCATCTTTCATCCATTTAGCTTAATATCATGCTCAAATAGATTAAATCCTTCATCTTGGTGTAGTCTAGTCACTAGTATTGCTTATAAAAATCTAAGAGCAATCTTATACTCACATCTTTTAGAAGGCAATTAGTCCATTTGTTATGGTTTATTAATTATTGATTATTGATTTACTAACCATACATGTAATGACTTAATTGAAGTGTTGTGCTTGCAGCTACAGACCCTTTTTCACACACACATCTCTGGCACCCACTGTGGTTAGTAAATCATATATGGTATTCAGAGCTGAAGTTTGTGTTCTCATAGCCTCTGATGGTTTCCCCAACTGTTTTGGTGATGGAGGGAGATAGACTAATGAAAGTACCAGTTCTATCTTGTAGCCATCCATGTCAGTATTTGTAATCTTCAATTTCTTTTCCAATTCTTTCATTAGAGCTTCTGGATTTTCACTTGTAGAGGCTACCCTATTATGAGGCACAAAAGTATCAACCCCTTTTATTAATGCATTACAGGTGACATTTGTATCAACAGGAATATTGACTTCTGTTCCATTATAAGAAAATTTTAAGCATTGATGGTATGTTGATGGAATTGCCTTCATTTCATGAATCCATGGCCTGTCCAGTAAGATATTGTATGACAAAGGAATATCAAGTACCTGAAAAAGGATATCTCTTTCTACAAGTCCCACTCTGATAGGTAATGATACCAAACCTTTAGAGGTCCTTTCTTCTTCATCATAAGATTTTATTGTTATTTTCTTACTGGGATCAATGACATTTTCAGAGAATCCTAGTTGTGTAAGCAGACTATAAGTATAGATATTCAACCCCGTGCCTCCATCTATCAAAACATGTTTGACTCTATGTTTATGGATCATGGCTTCAATATGCAATGGCTAGTTATGTGGATGATCTAGCGAGTTGTCATCTTCTTCAGAGAAGGTCAAATAGTGAGGTGAGGTTAGATGACCCACCATGGATTGAAATCGATCAATGTCTAAATCTTTTGGAACATTAGTGGTAAGAAAGGCTTTGTCTAGGATCTCTCTGTGAGTAGACAAGAGTTTTAGCAATTCAAAGATCGATATTTGAGCATTTGTCCTTTTCAACTATTCAACAATGCTATATCTAGAAGATGATGATGAAGTTAACCTTTTAAATTTGTCCAAGGTCGATTCTTTTTGTTTGTTTGACAAGGCTGGTGGGTTCGATGTTGCTTGAGCCAGGTTGGAAGAACTAGCTCCTTGGAGAGTGACTTTCTTTTGAGAATGGGTCAGAGCTCTTGCATATCATGATTCATTTGGTTTATATTGGACTATAATCACATTGCAATATTCTGATTGGGAAGGCTCAAGCATGTTGATGGCCTTGTCATTGCTGGTATAAATATAATTTACTTTGGCACCTCCTTTAGTCTTTGAAGAATCACCTTGTTTGTAAACAAGTAAAGGGTCTTTAAATGCTTTGTGATCAGCATTGGTTGGGTGATTCCCGACAACAATTTTACCAGCGTCTATGAGATCCTAAATCTCGTGTTTAAGCTTCATGCAATTGTTTGTGTTATGACCTTTATTCTGATGGAAGTCGCAGTACTCATTTTCTCTCCATCATTTTGGTTTGATTTCTGGATCATATGGTCTGGAGTTGTCTGGTAGCATTATCAGGTTGTTTGCCAACAGAATTTTGAAAGCGGATTCATATGATTCTTCAAGAGGAGTGAAATCACGCTTAGGTTTGGAAAGTCAAGGCTTCTCTTTGAACCATTCTTTTGTTTTCTTTGGAGGATTTTCTGCTGCAGCTTCAACAACTTGGAGCGCTTGTGTGCCACTTGCCAAGTTGAATATCATGGGCTTTGAGTTAGCTTTAACAATGTCTACTGCTCTATCATTAACAACATTCTTGTTGTTGTCTTTGTCATACTTCCAATACTTGTTTTTCTCTTTAGAGCTAGATCCTGGTTGTGTTTCTTTCCAAGGTGAGATATCCCCCTTCTTTATGAGCACATCTTCCATTCTAATGGCATTATCTACCATTTTGTTAAATGACAGGTGTACTTGCATTTGGATGCTATATTTCAATTTTGGGACCAAGTTGTTGACAAATATATCCATTTTCTCAGAATCTGGGATAGGTTGTGAATACCTAGAGAAAATCTTTCTCCAACATTGGAGGAAAGTAAGGAAAGGCTCCCCTATTTTCTGTTTAGTATTGCAAAGCTTGATAATAGTCACATGATGTCAAATTTTGTATGAGTATTGTTGTAAGAATAGTTGGATTAGTTCTTCAAATGTTTTTATTCTTTTAGGTAGACTTGAGAACCATTCCATGGCTTGTCCTCCCAAACTCCTTGGGAAAAGGTGCATGAGATATGTTTGATTGTGCATAAAATCCATACATGCAGCACAAAAGTCCCTGACATGATCTTGGGGATCTGAGATACAATCATATTTGTCAAATTTTGGGATCTCAACTCATGAAGGAAATGGAGGCACGTATAGATTTTTGTCAAATGGAAAAGGGCATATTGTCTCCAAAGAATATTGTTTTGGGGACTTATCCTTATTCTTCAGTTTTGTGATCTTAGTTTGTAAGGCTTTTAATTTTCTGTGTACTGCGAGTATAGATGATTCTTCCTTTTTAGTAATGAGTGTCTGAAAATCATATCCAGTAGGAAGTTTGGCACCTTGTTTTGCTAATTATAAGAAATAGTCTTCCTTTTCTCGAGCTAGGATAGCTTTCATCATTTTTCAGAAGTCTTTATCCTTTTGACAGTCACAAATTTCTTTTTCTTGAGGTTTTGTGTCTTCTTTAGCTTCACTTGATGAGGAATCATTATCGATTTCGTGAACACTAAGGTTGTCTCTATCATTGTATTTCATCTCATGTATAGTGGGAGATTCAAATTCATCAAAAATTGGTACCCCTAATGACGAAGGTTTGTTAGTGAGTGGGTCCTTCACATAGTATAGGTTATCTTGATATGTGAAGGTTTGTCCTTTGCCTTTGGCCTCTTTCTTACGAGAACTCCTGGTTTGAATAGGCATTTTTATGGATTAGTGTGACCTAAGGTTGTTTGTGATGCAAAGGTCAAGATCAATTTCAGAGCTAGTTGTTCAGTTAATGTATTGTTTGAGAGAAACAATTGAGATTTAATCTGGTTTCAGGAAAGATCTATCCTATATAAGACATTTATCTAAGTTGATTCGAGAGTAGTGACTAAGATTTGGTCTAGTTTCAGGAACAATCTATCATGTGTAAGACATTATCTAAGTGACTTAAGTTTGATAGGTAGTTGATTGAACTAGCTGAAAGATGATTGACCAAATCATGCAATACAAATGGCAGAGGTACACTGCTTTGATCTGTTTATGCTCAGGATGATGATAACCAGTATTGTGTTCATTGTAGACTGTTTTAGGCAAGTTTTGACTGCTCTGTACTAGCAAAACCAGAGATTCGTACGACAGGATTTACTGAGCCGGACGACAATTTAATAATTCTAGGATGACAATAGTTTTGTTTCGTACGATTTGCTGCCTAGTACCGTACGACAAATGGGTATGTCCAGAACAACAAAAGATTCAGTGTTGTTATGTTTCGAAGGACACAGGATTTAGCTTTAGATGATAGACTTTTGGGTTTCGTATGACAGAGGATTGAGCTTAGACGACAAATTCTCAGACTCGTACGACACAAGATACAGTGCAAGATGATAAATGATTAGATTTGTACGACTGTTCACAGAGAAGAGACTAAAATTCTGAGTTTTTTGATAGCTAAGTATGACAACTAAGTATGACCAATACTGAGATGGACTGAGTTATGACTAGGATAGACTAGTTTTGGATAGAGTTTTGACTTAGGATGGACTAGTTCTGACACAGACAAAGTTTCGACTTAGGATGGACTAGTTCTGACACAGACAAAGTCTCAACTTAGGATGGACTAGTTCTGACACAGACAAATTCTTGACTTAGGATGGACTAGTTCTGACACGGATAGAGTTTTTGATCACTTAATTGTTTCTTATTTTCTCCAATTTTTTTGGTATTTCAATTTCAGTTTCAGGGATGTAAACATAGAAAACACGTAATATGAATAGTAACTCCAATCATAGCACACAAACCCTACGAAAATTGGTGAGAGAAGAAAAACTTTGCTTGTAGACTCAGGTACACACCCAATAGCTAATTAGAATACGACCATTGAGTCTCACGCAATAGATTCTCAACACCGTATTATCTGACTCCAAATGCTAGTGGGGGCATGAAATGACAAGTATCTTGGGAGAGTTACTATCTCTCTTGCACAAAGATTATCCCCCCTTTCAGAGGTGAACCAGGTAGCTTCTAATTTTAATTGGAACTAGTAAGGGATCCATTCGGCACGTCGAGGTATAAACTCAATTAAGAGGTCTCCCAGCCTTAAAAACCAAGGTTTAATATACCCAAAGGTACAGAGGAGAGCTATTCCGAGCACTGTCGTTGACTTGATTTTCATCAAATCATGTTTATTTTATAGTGGGTTGGAGTACTTGGCATTTAGCCATTCCCACTTAGGTCGTTCCCCTCACAACAGTCATAATGGCTTTAAGATTTTTCCAACCCCTCGGGAGGGCAGACCTGCTAAAGATGTACAAATCTCAAACAAAGAAAAAGCCTCAAGGGTCTGGATCTCTGATTGTCTAAAAAAAAGACAAGAGCATACTCTCCTACCTCTCAGAATCTTCTAAAAACAAAAAATATAGATTTGTTCTTTAACCAGATAGCAAGTTAGGTTCCTAAAAATGAATTTAAAGAATACACAATGTTTAGTCGATTCTCCTCAGGCAACCTGCAAAGACAACAAATCAGTAGTCATATTATCTTTGTGCGACAAGCATATTCTTCGACAAGAATTTTGCAAAAACTGATTAGGCTTTGAATTTTTTTAAGATAGACAGATAAACAACCAAGGTCAGTCGTCAGAATAATCAATTTGAATAGAAAATCAAAATCATGAAATTTGTTTTTTTGTCTTTTTAACCAAAAAAATACAGAGTCGTACGACAGAGTTTACCAAATTGTACGATACAAGATTCCTTCTCATACGATACATAATTCCATTTTGTATGATACAAAATTCTTGTTCGTATGACACCTATAGTTTGTCATTTCAGCCTGTGAAAAATATCGTACAAGATGATGCAGAGGCTATACGGATGAAAACCTGAAAAGTCAAAAATCTAAAAAATCTAAAAAAATAAAAAAGTCAGTCTTGGAGGCCAAAAAATGTAGTCTTCTACCCCACGATGGGCGCCAAAGATGTGTGTGTGAAAAAGGGTTTGTAGCTGCAAGCATAACACTTCAATTAAGTCATTACATGTATGGTTAGTAAATCAATAATCAATAAATAATAAACCATAACAAATCGACTAATTGCCTTCTAAAAGATGCGAGTATAAGATTGCTCTCAGATTTTTATAAGCAATACCAGTGACTAGACTACACCAAGACAAAGGATTTAATCTATATGAGCATGATATTAAGCTAAATGGATGAAAGATGGATGAATAATTCAAACAATAACGAATTCAAGCAATATGGATGCAAGCAATAACGGATGCAAATAATCTAAAAAGGCACAATGTATTCAATGACTCCAGAGCAAAAATCAGCGTAATAATAATCTCCAAGCATGTTCTCAAAAATCTCTGGGGTGAATTGAATGAGAGCTGAAGGCTGAATTTATAGAGAATTACAAGAGAGATGATGAAAAAGCTCAATTTTAGAATTAATTGAAATAATTGAGAAATCAGGTTTAGTTAACCTTGAGATAGATTCCAATTATAGTTTAATTGAAATGCATTCAGATAAGAAGTTCAAGTTGCATTGGAAATAATATTAAATTAATTTCATGCATTTGTGATAAAAATAGATAATTCTTTTATTTATTCAAGAAAAGAGCCTTTTCAATGCAACTGAACTTCTTTTTTCTGAAAAGCTTTGAGTTCCAATTTTAGAGAATAATCAATAATTCAATTTAATTGCTTTTCTGATTTCAAGTTCTAAATTTAGAAAAAGAAATAATATCTCAAGTTTGATTTCTCTTTTAATTCAATTCTTTTATTTTATTCAATTCAACTCTTGCTTTGTAATTAATTCCTCTTTTGTAATAAATTAATTCCTCTTTTTGCATGATTAAATGACAAATTTATTAATTAATTAAATATGCAAGGATATTTAATAAATTAAATAGGATTATTGATCAAAATGATATTCTTGGGATGATTCAATTAATTAAATAAATATTTAATTAATATTGAATAATTGATTTTCCATGTGATATTTGATGATTGAAGAATTAATAATGTGCTCCAGATTGATTTAATTGCCTTTGGTTAGGACCTTGGTGATGTTGTCGAGATTAGGGGCATATGGTTTAGATGACCATTTTTAGGGTATTACATAAGTCATGGTGGTTGAGAGAGATTCTCAAACTAGTTAGGATCCTCCCACCTTTTCCTCAAATCCTCTCTCCTATATATACACAAGGGTGCTCTATGTATTTTCATCTTTTTGGAAAGCAAATAAACTCTGCAGAATTTTGCACTTGTAAAGACTTTGAGCTTTGAAGTTATAAATTGTTTATTCTCAAGTAATAATAAGGAGTTGGAATTTCAAGCTTTGTGTTGAAATCTTACTTTGTGTCCTTTGTGTTCTTATGTCATATTGGAGCATTCCTTTGTGCTTATTTGAAGTTGTGGAAGATTGTTAAGAAGAGTTTCACCCCAAAATATCTACAGATTTTGTGTTGTAAATACCGAAGTAGAATTAGTTTAGTTTATTGTTAGAAGCTGAGAAAAGTTGCAAGACTTTGTGCTCGTAGTAATTCCCATCTAAAGTAATTAAAGGTGCATCATACTTGTAGACTTTGCATTGTCATATGTTGTACATTGTTCTTATTGCATCATACTTGCGGACTTTGTGTTGTTATATGTTGTAAATTGTTCTCATTGCATAATTTTGAAAAGGGTAGATAGGAATTTAGACACTCAAGACTTTGAGCTTGATTACTATTTTCCCATCCCAGAGGAAGTGACGAAAGTATTTGTGCTTTCAAGAAACTTCACTTCCTTTATTGGTTTCATTTTAAATTGTTGCTATTATTGTCTCATAATTGTTTCTTCTTTTCTAAACATCATAATCTTTTCTGAAACAAGAGAAAAGGTTGTTGTCCCATCCATTGTAGATTAAATTAGTATTATTTAAGTGTTAGAAAAGGGGGAGCCTTCCCTAAATTAGGAGATTTTATACTCACATGTTGTGGTTGAAACCACAATTTTGTACATCCTCGGAGGTGTATAAAATTTTCAACCAACACTTATCGTGCATTAATCATTATGTATTGCCTTCTCTTATGGCTACCATTAGGTCCTATTGATACTTTGTGTACTTGTCACTCTTTTTACTACCTATTTAACACTCTATTGTGAATTTAGGTTCCCATTTTACCTTCAATTTTGCATCATGATTTCAAGCTCTTGATTGAATGTTTGTTGCTTATTTTCCACTTCTTGTAGCATCATTATCTTCATCATTTTCAAGCTTTCATCTTTTCCCTCACTACCTGTTGTCAATGATATTTGCACCCTTGTTGAACCTATAGTTTAACAATCTCTTGAAACATTGAAGTGATCTCAAGGTGTGGGTACCTCATGTGAAATCAAACCTCCAGGTTAAAGGGAAGGTTCCCTCTAATTTAACACTTGAAACTTATCCTAAAACTACTGGTTTGTTGAGGAAAAGGGAAAAATATATGCTTGAAATGAAACCTATACTAACCTTCTTGGTGATGTACCTAAATTAAATAAGACCTATCTTTGTTGTATTTAACCTCATAGTAACCTAGATGAAACTCACTTTTATGCACAACCAATAGTTTTAACAATCACTCATGTTATTGCTTTATAGAAAGGACCCCCCAATGTTGTCTTGAAGGAAATGAGAATAATTTCACTACAAAACAACCTTATGGGCTTACACACAATATACAACATGGCCATGATTGTTTTATACTACCTATGCATGTTTGTTTATTCATATTTCAAAGGTTTTGATAGTAAAACACAGTAAAATATGCTCATTTATCAACAAAACACAACTAAAATAGACATATGGAAGGCAAAACATGAATTATCATTGCACAAAAGAGGCAAACAACTAAATAGATCAGGAAAAATAACACTTTTATTGCTTTGCAATTGTGATAGACAATGTTGTTATAGCCAATATGTGGCTGGTATTGAGTTACAGACAAGTCTATTTTGCCATCAAAGAGCTGGGCTACAATATTTAGCAAAAAGAAACAAGTAAGAACTAACCTAGAAATGAAGACTTAGACTGAGTTTTATAATGTGTAGAAACTTCTATATTTCAAGAACATTTGTTGAAGAAATAATGACAAGAAAGATGTGTTAGATGCATTTTTCTTGGTCAAACTCCTTGCGCATCCAACTGAGTTGGACCTATTTTTGAGGCCTCAAAAATGCTCCAAACTGATGCATTCATGAAGAAAAGTCTTCAACATTGTCCCCCCTATTGATTAAGTACCTCAATATACTCCTAGATGCTTGCTATTGCCTTGAACAAGCTCAAAACCACCCCTGAAATCCTCTCAACCAACTAAAAAAGTCACCAACTTTCCCTAGATTCCCTCCTTGACTGCTCCAACTTTTTCCCATAATCATAGGGCATGAGTTCCTCATGATTTTGGATTTGAAAAGGTATTTTGGGTGGATGGAAAGTAATTGGGCCAAATAAGGCTTTCAAAATTGCTTCAAATTGAGTCTCCATCACTTGAAAGTGCTACTTGAATGCATTTGTATCCTTTGGGTATATTTTACATATTTCAAAATGCCTCTTACGAGTCCAAAAAACTGAGTTCGGTGTCTTGAAAAATAAGTGATTCTATTTGGGAAATTACCTTGTTGTTCTCTATTTACACCTTAACCATACCTGACACCGCTACCTTGTTGACGATCCTTGATTCCTCTAACACTGTGAATATGACTATCAATCATTTCCTCCATAAAGTGCCAACTGCCCTCCCACTTTAGTCATAAGACTATCATGTTCTTCCTATTTGTCCATCTAAGCCATCTAATGAATAACAACACTCAGTTCATACTCATTAAGATTTGTCTTCTCATTCATTGACCATGCCAACTTACTATCATGTTGTCTTCTTGACACTGTATTTCCTCATTTCATTGTTGTGCCTTTTGGTCTTCATGTCATTATCATTGCAATATTAAGGATTTCCATTCAACATTCTTGTACGATTGTGTTTCTAACCTTATGGTTGTTAAAACTTTACCTTTCATGGCTTTTATGTCCTTTCCTCCAATGTTAGTATGCCTCTAGAGCCAAACCATATAATGATGTGAATTTCCTTTCTATGGAAGAAATTATATGCTTGTCATTACCATGCCTAGCATTGGTTGTTCTTTTGGAAGCTTCTACAACAATGAACCTTACTCAAGTTCTCTGTTGTTTAACATGGTATACTTCATTGTTTACTCATCTTATTGATTGATCATTTTCCTATTGTCTTTCATCATTTTCATTGCGATAAGTTCTTCTTGAATCATTATCATAAGGTTCTGGGACTGTCCTTTTGAGTTTGGCACATAGACCATTTTGTTGCACTATCTTCAACCTCTCATTGTGTTGCATACAACTATGATACATATGGAAAGTGAAAAGCATTTTCATCTTTGTAGCTTTTCTTGGGCTTTCATGGGGTTGTCCTCTTGATTTAAATTGTTCTTTCTTTAAGCTAAATCTGCCCTATGATTGTCTCCTCACCATACCACTACTATCACCGACTTTGAATTTTGAAGACTCTTTGTTGCTTTCTTCACCACAAAACAGTGATGGAATCCTATACTTTAGCATAGATCCTTAAGGTTATATCATCACATCCCACTAGGCAATTATTTCTTGAGGTCTATCATGTCATGCAACATATTGCCTAATAATATCAATAAAGCACATCATAATAGTTGTATAATTCTTGTAAGATGATTATTTGACTTGCACTCTTGCTAATGAAAAGATTGTAAAGGAATAACCAACTTGTTCATTACCTTTTGACTATCACATCTTCTCACCATTTTATATTTTCACCTCATTTTTTAATTGCTAGATTCATCACCCCCCTCATGTTATCCTTTTGTTTTTGTTGTTATGTGATACCATCCCTTTACTTTCATTTTTCACTCCATGGAAGCCATGATGTGGTATTGCATTTTACAAAACCTTACAACATCTTTTCAAAAACAACATGATTAATGTAGTGTTCAAGAAACACATCTTTCAAGAAAGTATGAAGCATTGGCATTTGTTGTGTGGATACAACTGAGCATTTGTATCCCTTGCTTTGGTTGCACTATTTGAACCATTAAGAAATCATAAATGATTTAAATTTTGAGTGATCTTGATGTGCCCAAATTGTTTTGATTGATATACTCTAAGTGTTGGCAACAATGCAGCAAACTAAGAGGGGGGGTGAATCAGTTTTCTCTCAAACTCTACAGAACTTAAACTTAAATTCAGATATGATAATAAATAGTAAAAGCATAAAACAACACCAACATTTTTGATGTGGAAAACCCGGTTAAGGGAAAAACCATGGTGGGAACCTACCCACAATGAAATAATACCTTGTTAGGAGTAAGTGTAATATTATAATAGGAAATGCACATGCATTTAGGCACACTACCTAGAGCTCACTACTCAAATCATAAAACAAGAAGGGCTACAACCCTTGGGAAGGCTCACTTCCTTATAGAAACATTTAGATTACATCTGGAGGATCATGAATTGATAAAATAGCATCTCCTCATGCCTGGTTATAGTTCCGGTTATGCACATATACTCAAACTTTTCTCTTTCATACTTCTTCACGCTTCTTCGCACTTCTCCTCTGCTACTAAAAAATCAAATCAATATTCGCACATGCAGATACTGAGCAAATACATCCACAACATGACTATTACATATATTTATACAAATAAGCAACCTATATTTCAAGGTCAGCTAAACCCTCAACACAAATTACAAAACAATAAACTCACACGCTACAATAATACATGCAGACCAAAACAATGTCGGCTAAGACATAGTCTGGACCCAAATCAACACTGTACACAAGAAACACCTCCAAATATTGTGCCTCGAATATCCGCAACATGCTACAATCATCATGAATGTCGTATAACATGAAGAACACCACCGGATCAAGAAAATGATTAACAACATGCACAACGATCAATGTGGACCATCAACACATATAGAACACGATCTAGAAACATCCACAAGTAATGTGAATCACCACAACAACAATCACAACATCATCACTTACTAGAATCTTCATCATCAATATACCAGACCTCAAGAACACACACTAAACTGACTGTCAAACCGAAAGATTCACTTGCGGACCTCTAAATCACGAACCATATGAATTGAGGACACATATGAACATCCCAAATGCTATACCAAATCCACAAACCAATATATTGCAATTCTTGAGAAATGCAGAGCACAATCCAGAATATTGAATAACACGAACAACTGAAAAACCAATCTCAATACTAGATCTCACAACTCAATCAAAACATCCCGCGAACCTCTGAAACTTTTGTTGAATCAAGTAGAGATAAGTATCTCTAAACCCATTAAACCGTAATAGCTCAACTGCAACTCACTGACCAAACTAACTCATCCAATCTGACTGCAACATTGGAATACATAGAAGGATATGTTGACATCAATGACAACATACCATTCCAACAAACTTCTCAACAATATCCAACACTAGGGTCTGCTTCAATATGTGTGACATTGGAATTTTACTTTTAGTCCATTTTCTATCGCTTTATAGCTGCTCCAAATGCAAAAATCTATATTAATTTCTTTGAAAAGAGTGAATCCTCTTACATGTCAACATCGTGATTCATAGAGATTAAGGTCACTACCTCTATTGTATGCTAAAAATGTGGACTTCATATTCTCTTTCTCTGTCTTTCTAAGGGTTTGGGGCTTTATGATGAACTTCCATGTGTGAGGGGGCATATGAGCTAAATAAGCACCTTCCTAAGATCTCTTCCAATCCTCCCATGAATCAACAACCTCCAAACTTCTTTCCAACTTTGTGGCCACCATTATAGCTTCATGAAACTTTCCTTTACACATATGTGAGTGTAACAAGGAATCAGAATGGGTTTTTTGGAGACTCTTTCAGTGCATCTTGAAACTATCTTCTTGTTGTTCCTTTCTCCTAGCCGCCATTTAATCTTTTCTTCAGTTTTGATAAATGGTAGTTCAAGAAGAAAAGAAGCCCTAAATTGACCAAGACAAAGTGAAAAGCTCTCCTCTTTGCAAAACTCTTTTCCCACTCTTTTCTTTCACGTGTTTTCAGCTTCCTTGGCCAAGTCAAAAAATAAAACTCTTGAACATATTAAAACTATGACGACTAGTAACTTAGAAACAAAATAAAACACTTGGAAAATAAACCTGTATTAATATGAAAGACAAAAAAATAAAATGGGTACCACTACCTCCTTATCTTTTCATATGATTGTTTTCTTGACTATACAAGCCTTCCATTATGTTCTTTTACAACTGAGCAAGTATGGACTATGGTTTGCATTCTTCATAAGGTTGAATTTTTTCTTTTAAGGTCTTTATCTTGGTACAGTTTGTTGGTTTTCATGCCTTTTTGTAGTCTATATTTTGTGACAGTCTTCTTGTCATAGACCTTTCTTCTCACTTTTTATGCATAATGACTATCATTTTTACCTTATGAACATGTCATGGCAAGTAGTGAAGCCCCTAACTCTTATATTTGTCAATATTCCTTAAGTATTTATCTCTAAATAGGATAATATTTTCCTTGTTTGAAGCTTGTAGGGTGTCCTTGAAAGGACTATCTTCTGCATCACGATAGCCTTCATGGTTACTATTACTCAAGGTATCCCATATCATTGGTATCTCTTGCATTCTTTAATGTCTTAAAGAACATAACATAGCATGTATTTCATACTTCATGATACCTTTCTCACTTTCTCACTTCTCTTTCAATGTTTAGGGGTCCTATTTTCATGAGGAAAGTGCTCTCTCATTTTTTCTAAACTAGGAATTGTTATTAATATGTTATAGAATTTCACTAGTTTTCTTGGGATTATCATAGAGAATTGACATGGGTTTGTATGTTTATTTCTTGTGTCACCATGCTTATATTACATTTGTGTAAATGCCAATGCATTTTCACATTTTTTTGTGGCACTTTGTGCATGTAGGAGTGTAATGTAACATGTTTAGTGTCATATTAGATCATATAAAATTTCTATGTTCAATATTTGTGCGATAATGTCTTGGGTAAGAGCTTGAGGCATTACCATTTCATTTAGGTTAATTAGTAATTAGTTTATTTGATTATGTTATTAGCCTAGATAATTTATGTAGAGGCATCCTTTCCTTTATATTTTGGTGAAAATGAACTATCAAATATCTTCTAGGGTTTGCCCTTAGGTTTCATTACCTCTACATTATGTTTTTTCATATATGATATTTTTATTGCATTATCATATTTATAAATCCCATTAGGGTTTGGATACTATTTACGTGTGCTTCATAGTTATATATCTATTAGGATTTTGTGATTCATTGTGACATCTTATTTTCACACACCCCACCCATCCTTATTTTGCCCTTAGAGATTCATACGTATATCTAATAAATTGTTTGTTTTTATAATGTTGTAAATATGAGAGGGTTTTATATCATTTCATCATTTTATCTATCTTGTCCACATTACTTTTTTAATGCCATAAGCTAATAGAGATTGTAATATTTTTTTGTGAAGGCACACTCATTAAAACCCTATTATGGCTAGTCAATCTAATCATAATACAATCTTTTTATTTAATGAATAACAATGCTCATATTGAGAATAATTTGGAGAATAATGAGAGCTAACAAGTTATGGTCATGATGCATGTATAGCTAAGAAATTTCTCCCTTATTAGACAATTAGTCATTAATGTACTTACTCATGTTGAATCTTCTCATCAATTAGATACTATTTTATGGAAGGCATTAGTAGGTATTTCATTTGGCACAAATATTCTTTATTTTATTGGCACTATTATGGCATCTTCTAATGGTGTATCCTCTCAATCACTAACCCTACTTCTCATCCTTTTTTGATCCTTTTTCCCCTCAACCCCTAGATATCATTTTGATAGGCTCTCTAGTACTCATGTTGTCACTCATAGTGTGATACTTACCTCTTCTACTGCTACCTCTAGTGTCATTACTTCTTTTCCCTCCACTAACATCCCACTCACTCTTCATCCTTCTATTTATGTACTTTTTGGCATCACCTCCACACTTATGTTTAATGTGCCACCCATCCCTCTTATCTTATGATATAATGACAATTATACTAGGGGATGTTTGACAAAATCACTAATTCTTGATTAACACTTTGTGTTGTGGTATTTATCTCTTAAAGAATGCTCTAAAGAGGTACAAGTATTTTTCCATGTTATTAATTCAAACAAACTATCTATGTCACTTGGTAGACCTTGGATTGAGCATACAAGGGATTTTTTTAATGCGCTCCATCAATTTATTAAATATGATTACAAGGGAAGAGTTGTAAAGATTACATGAGATCTATATGATTTTATTGTAAAAATGAAACCTTTTACTTTGGATATTTGCATATATAGGTCTTTAAAGAACCACCATATAAAAGTGAAGAGACTCTTTTATAATGTGTATGAAAGAGAATCAAAAGGAAATAAAAATATATAAATCAAAGATGGAAATTGATCATAATAAGCATACTTTACCTCATACTTTACTTGAGAAGGATAAGGTCACTATGTTCTAAAAACTCATTTTTTATTTCAAAGCCACAATTCCTTCACAGGTGCCAAAAAAAAAAGTTGTGCTTCGAAAAATGTAAAATATTTTTATTGATTCAAATCCAAAGAAATAAAAGAAATGAGTAAATAAATGTTTAGTTGTAGTTACACCTATTGATATTGTCTTCACTAAGGGTATCAATTCTTATCAAATGAAACTCATATAATTAAAAAATAAAACATATAAATTATGGAAACAAATTAATGCTAATTTTGAGATGAGGATGTGTTGTCCTCATTTTTGTTTTAAAAAATGAAGGACCATTACATGAAAAATTTGTCAAAAAATAAAAAAAATTCTCTATCGCACGCTTCTCGAGGCAAAATTTTGCCTAATCCTTGGTCTTGCTTAATCCTCAGTCCATCCTTGAACAACAATTCAAATTTCATCGCATTCTGGGTTCGTTTGCTATGTCTTTCCTTCAATTTCGGGTTTTTTCTCCCTAACTGCAGGTGGGAAATTTTCCTTGAATTGCAAGTTTTAATGATTTCTTTATTTTGGTCTTTGTAGGAAATTTTTTGGCTAATTACAAGTGCACTTTATTGAAAAAAGAACTTGTAACTTACCTTTTATTTCCCCCTTGATGCCTTTTGGCTTTTTAAGTTATGATAGGGATTTTTTGGATAAGTTACAAGTTAATTTTAAATTGCATATTTATAAATAACTTGTAGTTCTTTTCTAAAACCCCTATTTTAATGTCTTTTTGCTTGTAATAGGGATTTTAAACCCCTATTACATATGTGCAAGTTATTATAACTTGTTGTAGGGATTTTATTTTCCCTTTACAAGTAACTTTGTAACTTGCACATCTCTCTCCAAAACCCGATTTTGCCTAGAAATGAAATAAAGTGACATTTTAAACTTGCTATTTTTCCCAAAAAACCCAATTTTCTCCATAAAGTGCAAATTGGGGTATTTTAAACTTGTAATTTCATTTCTAAAACCCGATTTTTCCTTGTTGAGAGAAAAGTGACATTTAAAACTTTCTATATGGGAAATAAAACCCGTTTTTCTCTATTGCATGTAAATTAAAACTTGCATTTCTCTTCCAAAAACCCGATTTTCCTCTCCTAAGCCAATTTTGCCACAAATTCTTCCCAACTTTTGTGGAGAAATTCAAGGAGCAAGGAGGCGCTATTGTTGCAAGGCGATTTATGTGAGTTGAAGAACACGTTGCATTTATTTTGGTGAATGATCCAACCCTTGTTTTCTGCAAAAAAATGTTTCCACGTGATTCCTAAAACCCACGTTTTGGGGGATTCAAACTATATAAAGTGGCAATCTCCTAGGTTGTTTTGCCTTCCTTCACCTAGGTGTTGAAGTTGGAGGGAGATTTGGCCACTTCTTGTGCCATATAACTTGCATTTGGTGTCACGTTTTGCTGCTTATGGTGTTTTAGTAAAAACGTGGCAAGGGTTTTTGAATGCGGTTTAATCTCTATTTAAGAGCTATCCTTTCTTCTTTCAAAGACTAATAATCTTTTGAAGAGGCATTTTCAGTTTGAAGCAAGGTATGGTTTCTTTCCTTTCTTTGTTTCATTTTCTTGTTTTCTTGCTTTCTTGTTTTTCCTTTCTAGTTGTAAATTTGTGTATATGTTTATTTTGCCCCAAAAATTAGTTTTGTGAGAGAGATTTTCCCCTTTGTAAAGCAATTTTTGAATTGCATTGTTCTTCCCCATTTTCCCTCTTTACTTGTATTCAGGATTTTAAATCCCAATTACAAGTTGGATGAAAATCATTGTTCCTCCCTTACGGTTAAAAAAATTTAACTATCTTTTGTTGAAATTCCAAGTTGCAAAGACGAAAAATACCCATCCTTCCAAAATTGGGTTTTTAGAACCGGATTGCATGTTCAAAGTTCTTCCCATTTTCATAAAAATGTCATTCCCAAAATCTTTCCATTTTTATTCATCCATATCGCCTATATTCGTACTTTCCGTTCACGTCATTTCCCATAAATCTAATTCTCATTTTTCACTCATTTCTCCATTTTCCGTTTTACAAGTATACTTGCATTTGGGTTTTAAAAATCCGATTGCATGTGCATTCTTCCCAAACTTGTATACTTGTAAAATTTTCCCCAAGATCCAAAATTGGTCAAAGTCAAGATTCCTAGCATTTCCCATTTATTTCCCATCTTTCTCTCACAAAAACGTGAAGTGCAAAGGTTGGAGTTCTTCCCATTTGAAGAATGAAAAATGTTAGTTGTGGTTGATTATGATGTTGCTTTAACACTTTTAAGTCTTCATCGTAGTATACCAGGTTGTCCTTCAATGTCAGATTTGTCGTCATCTCTAATTCCAAAGAAGATGAAGTATAAATATGACAAGTACCAAAATGAGGTTTCACCTTCTCAATTTTCCTCTCCTTTGGATCGCATAAAAGATATAGAGATAGGGCATGTGGAGATGTCAGAATTTGTCAAGAGGGTGGAGGATCCGCATGATAGAAATATGCAGCGGTTGTTGGACAGCCATATCCATCACGCATCTTCTTTTCCAGTGGCTGCCCTAGAACCTGAATTTGTTCTTGCTTGCGCCCATCGCTTTGACAAGGAGATGAGAACCATTAAAAATGATGATGGTGAAGCAATAATCTGATTGATGCAGATATAATTGAGAAAGTCTTCAGAATACCACCAGCACCTGTTTATATTGAGATTTCCAAAGATAGTGCAGCTGAGTACTATGTCAAAAGGGAAAAGGACTACAAATGTCATATTAATAGGTGGATTCATGAGCCACGAGCTGCCTTCTCAAGATGGGATAAGTTGTACCGTTGTGACTTCAAGTGGGAAATTGGAGACATCATAACTCTCCTCAGCAGGATGATGGGTCTTGAACACTCTAATGTTTCTGAACCCTGGATGTATCAGTTTACCATGTTCATAAGGCAATCCCATCATATATCATGGGGAGAGATTATCAGCGATGCTTTGTGTGAGCAAATTGCAGTAGTCCCTTCCACCATGACTTTCTACATGAATTCATACCTAGTGTATTTGGCAGCGTCACTCAGACATTTCCCTGGTCTTTCTACCAAGGGTGACCGCTCGCTTATACCTATATGGGAATATTATGATCAGCTACCTTTGAGACCTAGCAAATTGCATTTCAGAAGAGTTCAAGATGCATTCTTTGGTTACTTCATGTGCTAGTTTGACATAACTCTAAAGAACAGAAGGGTGTCAAATGAGGCATGGGAAAGAGTGAATGAGTATGGGCGCTTGTTTCTTCAATTCCCGACCTTTACCTATATGAGAGTCAGATGCTATAGTGGGCAACCATACATGCTCCCTAGATACCCGACTGATAAGATCATACTTATGAAGTTGGGAAGACAGATCATGGTTGTGCATGCTCATCAGTCTGTTAGACATAAGGTCAGAATGGGGATTTCTACAACTAACCCATTGAAAATTGGCTGGTATTCTCTTGTCACTTCTGTTAAAGCCAAAGCTATGGAGACTGAGATGTATGAAATTAAACTCAAAAGGTTTAAGTCTAGAGCTGATTTTGATTACCAGAGTATGAAGGAAAAGATCAAAAAGTCCTTCGTGCACATGCATCGTATTGAGGATATCTAGGTAGATCTCCACACAGAAGTGGAGATTCTCAAGATGGATTACTGCAGGCTTACTATTGAGAAGGTTATTGATTTGAACTTGGTGGATATTCCACAAGGGATGATTGATGATGAGCATGTACTTGATACTGAATATATTTCACGAAGGGTTGAGGAAGCTCCACTTCCTTTAATCCAATGGTCGCATAAAGAATGCACTTCCATTCTTGAAATATTTCAACCTATCTTGGCTAACACCAATACTTGGCTCAAAGGTAATGGTGTTAGACTCATCAAGATCAAGGTTGGGAAAGAAGATGACTCTACAGGGCCTCTTGGACGTAAGTATAAGATTCAGATTGACAATAAGGAAGGTGCATCATCTTCTGGCACCAGGATCAAATTGCGAGTTAGTCGGGCAATAGTGCTTCCTCCTGAGGAGGCGACAATTCATGGAAAGGAAAAGCCATAGTTTCATGTTCAAGTGATTGATCTTGATAAGCCAGAAGAAGGACAACAATCTGATGATGCTCCTAAGTCTCTAGCTTCAGACTCACCTCATGAGATTCCTTCCTTAGTTTTCATTGAGACACCTCTTTCTCCTCCTGACATAATGGTGGAAGAGTCTCCTCAGAATGTCGTTCCTATTTCAGCATACGAGCCGTCTCCTGATCATCAACAAGAGGGTGTGCTAGAAATTCCTAAGGATACTCCTGCATGTATCCAATTGTCAGATATTGATACCTCCACTTCTGGTTTTGAAGAATTTATGAGGCAATCTTCATGCCCATTAGTTACTAAGCAAACCATGGCCGCCATCCAAATAGATACTCCTCCCAGGGTGACCATGACTGTTCAAACAGAAATTGCTTCTCCTTTACTTGCAGCTGCTACTGAAGGAGAGTTGATGACTTTACCTCCATGGCTTAGTTATTTTACCCCATAGAGGAAGAAGCAAAAAATCTCGCTTGATGCCTTTGATTATCAAGAACTTAAACAGTCTAGACTCAAGGTTGCTAAAAAGGCCAAGACTATCTCAAGAGTAACTGTTGATAGCAACAAGATGAAAGTGGCTGAAATTGTTGAACCTCTAGTAGATAAGACACTTGAAGAGATGCCAGCTGCTGATTACAAAGTCACAAGGGATTGGGCAAGCAAATACATGAAGTGGTTAAACATTATGCACAGTATTCTGTAGCCTCACTAGTGCAATGATATGATGAACTTCTAGCTAAGAAAGATAAGCTAGAAGAGGACAACTGACAACTTGTTGCAGCTGTTTATAAAATCACAAAACTGACTGGTGAAGTGAGTAATACAAGTTCTTCTGAGGCACGAGAATCAATCCAGGGAGTTGAGAGAGTTGCTCAAAAGGTACAAGCACTGGAATATTGGGTTGATCAACTTCATAATCTATCTACACAAGTCTTGAAGGAGGTTTTCCAAATGATGACCAAGTTGAAAACCATTGAAGAATAATTGAACCAAGTTTTTGATACTTTCAAATGGAACTTGGAAAAGGTAGAAGACAACTTGACTATTTGGCTTAAAATTCCTCAGCAAAAGTTAAGCGTTCTTTTAGAACGTCAGGTAATTCCTTCAAGAGTTGTGTACTTGGAATATCAGGAGCTCTTGGAGAACAAAGCCCTTGTTCTTAAGTTACTTATTGAAGACATTGATGATGCTATGAGGCTGCGAATGAAAGTTTTTTAGGATATGGTCTCTCATTGTTAGAAAGATTCTTGCACCATCATGGGTCATAATGGATAATTGTTGATAGAAGAAAAGGTTCTTTCTGATCTACAGTTGAAGATCTGTCAAGAGTGGAAAAGTGAACCATTTTCAACATCATCCATTCAATCGTTAGTGACTTATCAAGGTTACTTGCGGGAAATTCAGTCTTCCTTTGAGAGAAATAATGCCACAATCCTTCGTTGTAGCAATGTTATCGTGAAAACCATGATCGTGGCCAAGAACACCCATGAACCGGATCCTAATGAACTACGAATGATCATCCAGAAGTTCGAAGGATTCATGTCTTCACATACTGCAGCTTAAGTGTTTTTCAACACTTAGTTGTATTTTTCCATATTTGTAATCTTTTAGTTGTAGTTTTTCTTTTGACAAGTTACATGTAGAAGAATTTTGTAAATTTCAAGAGAAGTCATTACTTGCACTTTTGTAATTACATGTAAAGCAACTACAGTTTGAGTTCAGTTAGGACTGTAGTTGGAATAAGTCTTAGTTAGTTATTGAATAAGTCTTGGTGGTTGAGAGAATCTCTCAAGTTAGCTAGGATCCTCCCACCTTTTTCTCAAGGCTCCTCTTCTATAAATACTTGAGGGGTCTATTGTAATCAGGATCTTTTTGAAAGCAAGCAAAAACTCTGCCAAATTTGCAGCAAAGAAGTCTTTTAGCTTTTATGTGTAAATTGAAGAATTGAAAGGAATAGAAGAAAATTGCTCAAGCTTTGAGTCTTTGCTACATTCTTGAGTTTGTGTTCCATATTTCCTTTCTTGCAAGTGTTTCTTTGAGAACTTAATTGAATCTGATTTGCAGTCTTTAAGCTGCAAGTATTGAAGATTAATTTAGTTAAAGTATAAGTTCTATTGGGAAAAAGTTTTAAGACTTTGTTCTTACACTTGTTCTTAACAGAATTTAGAAGTAGATTTTGTGAGAAATAGTTGTGAGTCTTTGAGCTTATACTACTTCCCATTGTTTTATGTAGAAAGGATAAGATATTTTAGTATTTGTGCTGTTATAATTTGTTCTTAATCAAATTAGTATAGAAAATGGTAGATAGGACTTCACATAATCAAGTCTTTGAGCTTGATATTGTTGTCCCGTCCTGAAAGAAGTGACAGAAGTCTTTGAGCTTTCAGGAAACTTCATTTCCTTTCTCTCATTTCATTTCAAAAATTGTTATTGTTGTTTTATATCAAATCGCTATCACTTTTCTGTGAAGAGAAAAGGATATTGTCTTTCTTGAAAGAAGAAGAAAGATTGCTGTCCCATCCTATTTTATTTTTAAAGTTGTAGTTAGATAGGGGGAGAATTCCCTTAATTAGGAGAGTTTTACTCACACACTGTGGTTGAAACCACAATTTTGTATATTTCCCCAAGTGTACAAAATTTTCAACCAACAAGATGACATCTTGGAGAGTGATTTCTCTAGATATGTTTCAAGAGACATTGAGCATTATAATGCTACATTTTTCTATATACTTATATTAGCATTTGTTTTGATTTTTTTTATAATGATTTTTATACCTTGGCCTTTATGTTTATGCCATGCTTGTTGTGCAAATCTTATTCTCATTTCACTTTCTGTAATATGTTGTTATGCTTTGTTTTTCACTTGGAGAAATCTTTCATATATTATTTCTATACCTACTTTTATTCTTTCGTGTGTGTCATGTTTTTCTCCTATGCTTGCTTATGTTTCTTGATTACTTTATACATTCCTATGCTCTATATTTTTCCACTTTGGTTTCCACATGTTCCTTGTTATGGACCTCGACTTCATGATTTTATGATGTTCTTATGTTCCCTATCTACATGTTTATTATTATTATAATATCTTATAACATCTTTATGATGCGTGTATGATGCTTACCTTTATCACAATCTTAATGCTTCATATGCTTACATCTAACAATTCCATGTTTATGATCCTATGTATTACATGCCATACCACATCTTTTACATCATATTGGTACTTACATGATCCCTATCTAGCCTTTATGTCACTATCTCTTCATTTGCCTATTTTGGGGGTAAACATTTGGGAGGTACCTTGCCTTTCCCTTACTATGTGTGTCTCCATTACTATCTCCTATCTTTTGTTTGCATGCTTTATTAGATGATGATAGATTTTATAGTGTTTACATGCATTATCACGCTTATATCTTTTTCTTCTCTCCAATTCTTTGCATCTATTGGATGTAACCAATTGGGTGGCATATATATCAACAATATTCCCATGTGAGTTATGTTTTATAGTGGAAAGCTCATACTCATTCTCATGTTTAGGAGAGCTTTACCACTTCATTACTTGATTAAACTCATTTTATAAATGTTTGCACAATTAGTTCTTTATCACTTTTCTATAACATGTAAAATCTCTCACCCTCCTTTGCATTACTTTTACTTTTTTTGAGGATAGTCTCTTTTCGACCATGTTGCATTTAGTGCTTATTTAAATGTGTGTCAAATATTATTCATGACATATTTTCTTGTTTTGTAGGTTTTTAATGGAGTGCTTATTGTAGAAGAATTGATGAATGATTTATTACTTTATACAAAAATTTAGATCTTTTGAGTGTGAAAAATATTTAATTTACACATTAATTACTTGTTTTAGATTGATATGCATTTACCAAGTAGTTTGCATGCACATCAAAGTGGGGATAAAACATAATGGTGAAAATCGCAACCTATGCACTTTTTCCTTACATTTTGGTCACACTTTGATTAGGGTATCCTAAATGCAACAATTAGCTAATAAATGACATATTCTTGCATGAATTTGAGTCATGAAATCATCATATCATGATCTCCTTATTAGTGATCCCTAAATTTTCATTCTTGATCCCTAGATCCATCCTTTGCCATATTGGATCATATCTACAAATGTGGACAAGATCCAAGTCACTTCCACTCTCATTTATTTACCTTGAGATTTGAAATTCAAATTCACCAATTGCTGATCACTTCACTTGCTATTGTGAGAAAACCTAGTGTGCACATGCGTTGATTTAGACACTATGTTATTATATTTAAGGACATTCATTCACTCATTTATAAACATCAAGGACTATCATATAAGAGTTATCAAGGGACATGCCTAGATTATGATAGAATATTTATGAGAGTATTCTAACAATATTTATCAAAGCATTATCTAAGCATGTCATCCCAGGTTTGTTGCATACTTGCTTGCTATCCTTGATCTCAGTTCATTGCCATTAAATTAATCCAACTAGGAGGTTGATTGAACAAAATATGAACATTACAATTCAATAGATTCCCCAAAGGTGTTCATAAGTGTAAATTGTCCTTACAATGTATTAGATATCATAAAATATGATGAATATGTCACAATAGTCCATATTCTATTAGTTCAAATCTTCAAGCTTGAATTTAGGTTCGTGTATTAGTTGAGATCTACACTGAAGAAGATCAAGTCCATATTGATGTAGGTAAACTTGAACAAATACAATTAATTTACAAAATCTAAAATCTTCATTTGAAAAAATCATACAATTTTAACACCTCGATAAATCAATTTCTAACATTTATTATAATCCATCATCAAATTTTAAAATTAATATTACATTTAATTTAATTAATTTCTATATTTAGTTTTAGTAATTTCAATTATTAAACTCCTTAACTCATTTAGGTATATTAATTGTTGATTAATTGATCAACACGTAGAACAATTTTAAAGCTTAATCTCTTCAGTTTTTTGTTCGAAGTACGTTTCTATTCCCATCCTTTAAACACTTGTTACACAGTTAATTTATGTTAGACAAGTAAGTAAGAGTTGAATTCCCCACATCATTACAAGATTTTATCAGTCTAGTTCTATTGAAGTATATGAATACGCCGGGGATTACAGTCTCAACGAGAAATCATTTCTCACTCACTGTAAACGTCATCTGCAAAGGAAAAAAACAAACAAGAGTGAGTTATATACTTTCAAAAGATGCTGCTTTGTGCAGGAGGAGCTCATGAGCTTTCTTCCTCTACCCTGTGTCTACGAATGCCTTTTTCATCAATACCCAGATCGGTTATCACTTGTTATAGCTTACAATTTCCTTCATTTTTATCCAAATCACAACCTTTTTCCCGATTCCGAGGATTCATCTCTGACCCACCTAAGAAAAATCGGAGATTTCTCTCCAAAGGCAGAGCTGCCACTGCTGGCCTGCAGGAGAACTCAAAGGAGGCTGAAGAAAATTCCAAATCAGAGGAAGTGAAAGAACTGGAGAATTTTGCAGAGGAATGGAGGAGAAAGAAAATTGGGTGGCTCTGCAAGGAATTGCCAGCACATGAACCCGCTCCCATGATTAGACTCCTTAACAAGCAGCGGAAATGGATTAAGCAAGAGGATGTTCAGTATATCATCAACCATCTTCTTCGCCTGCGAGAAAACAATATCAGTCACAGGGTAAGTTAAGGTTAAAATTTTTCACCTTTATTCTGTTTTTTGTTTTTGTAAATGTATTCGTTGAATCTTTGGTGAGGTTCTAGGTGACCTTCAACATTGTGTGGAATAAGTTTGGACTGTATTGTAAACATGGTTCACTGTCAAAGGTATCCCATTATAGTAATAACCATAGTTTAGAAACCGGTGACTCCGAAAAATTGGACAAAATTTGAAAAATGCTTTAAATTCATTAAAAAAATCGTACATATCATGCAACATGTAGTTACAAAACATATGAAATGAGTCTGAAGAATGTCGGAAAAATGTTTTCTTTCATATTTGAATAAAAAATGATTACACTGTCACATCAACATGCAAATACAGTTCTGATGATTTGATATGAATTACCTAATGATTGAAAATCATCATAAAAAATTACAATGTCATTTAAGTTACAACATTTTACATTTTTTTGTTCCCTGCCATCATCATGTTGATGGTTGGAGTTCTACAACTTCTTGTTAGTTGCAGCCAACATTTACATTTTTCTGTTCCCTTCCATCATCATGTTGATGGTTGGAGTTCTACAACTTCTTGTTAGTTGCAGCCAACATTTACATTTTTCTGTTCCCTGCCATCATCATATTGATGGGTGGAGTTCTACAACTTCTTGTTAGTTGCAACGTTGGCTGTAATGTGCTTGCTAATTTTTATTTGTAATTTGAACAAATGTTTGACAAAATGCCAAAGTGACGATAATTGCCAAAACACTTACTATTCACTTGTTTCAAATTAAGACAACAACTGTAGTATTTCATCAATACATTTCTCATCAAAATACATACAAAATACAGTCGTCAAGTTTCGATATATGTAGAAGGTTGAAGCTGTGTAAATTTTGGCTTCACATAAAAATGAAGACTATTCTGGAACTGCTGTTACAGACATATAGAGTTCAGATCTATGAAGACTATTTTTTAGATTATCCATTCTATCTGATACCTCTGCTGGAAAGGTAATATAGATGATGAAGACCAAGTTTGCAGACCGAAATGCAGGGAATAGTGCAGAATTTGAATGACAGCTGATATAGAGGGTATTGGACACCAACAGGCAGCAACTCCTCCCAGAAACCTCACGTCTGCCTCCCAACACCTTGTTCCTAGGCAATGAATAGCGCATTAACTGCTGCGGCTGGAAAGTTTGGGGTTCCAAACCCCAACAAACTGAATAGTAATAGTTTTGGATGGACTCTTTGGCCTTATCCATCGTGTCTTAAATGCACCCATTGAGTTTTGATCCCCATCTACCAAACAGAGAACTCTAACCAAGAGCTTTGACACCTACAATTTATAAATACAAAAAAATAAAATTACAAATTTATAATGAAAGACTAAAATTAAAAAATAAAATATTCAATTTGAATTTAAAATCAAAGTTTTGAGATTACCTTCACAATCTTTGTAGTTCTTTGTGCAAAACGATTATCAAAGACTATCCTTGCAACCCTCTATCCTTCAGGCTTCTTTGAATTATGATGAGTCTAGTCATGCTTGTTAAAATTAGAACCAGAAAGATTAAAACTCAGAAATCTGAAACACAAGATCAAGAAGCACAAGAATTTATCCTGGGAAAACCCTCCACCTGAGGGTGAAAAAACCCAGCCACACCAAAAATCAATCTTTATTAATGTCGCAAACTGAATACAAAGCTCTCAAGCTGAATAATTTAAACACAATTGAAAACACTTATCAATCAGAGGATGAAGCTGATAACAGCTGAAACTGAAGGCTTCTACAAAACAGTCAGCACGAAGCTTCCTGGGACATATAGCAATTACCCCCTCGATTACACATAAGACAACAGAGAAAATATATAAGTAGAAGAAGATGTTGACTCAGAATGATGCACCGAAGATTGCATAAAATAATATAAACTCTTGCTTGAACTTTTTCATGCACCCGCGAAGCACAACAACAACACGCCTTTATAGATAAGGCTCAAAACAAGTTCAAGTTGGAAGAAGGTGAAAGGCTGGAAACGGAAGCAGACGAAAAGCCAACAATAACATCCGCAATACACAAGGTGTCAATTACGATACAGCTGTTCCATACACCACCGACGAAGGGAGCCACATAGACAAAGAACCGACCACACCTCTCCTAGGATGAAATACGATAAGTAGAGGAGACACAACCATCAAGCACGACATACTCCATGAAGGCGCAAGGAATATGAAGAGAAAACAGACAGTTATCTGGAAAACTGATACACTCTTGCTAGCTTGAGGAGAGAGAAACACAGAACTCAACAGTCGAACAATATAGGTGAACTGAGAAGAGTTGCGACAAGGCAAAGAAAAAAAAATTCACAACCATCGCAAGTAATGACGTCTTCTGAAGCTACAACATTAACACTCCCTCTTAGCAAAGGAGATGTCATTCACTGAATTTCAAGTCATGGAGTCTCTCAACGTGACAAACACAATGGCTACAACCATATGTGTAAATAGCAAAATTTAATCACGGATTCTCTCAACTTGATAGCATCATGGATTCACTCAACATGATGTTCACCATGGCTACTCCCATGAGTGAAATAAACACAAGCTCTCATCACAGATTCTCTCAACATGATGTTGTCATGAAGTCTCTCAACATGACATCCACTATGGCTATTCCCATGAGTGGAAAGAGCAACAAGGGCTTTCACCTCAAATTTCTCTGTCACAAAGAAAAATGCATTACAAAGGCTTTCACCTCAAATTTCTCCATCATAGAGAAAAATGCATTACAACATAAAATGAGAATCATTGAAGCTGAGACTCTCTCTCAGCAAGAGCATCATTCTCCACAAAGCCAAGCTTATCTCTAAAATAAGAAAACTTCACTCTAGGAAGTGGCTTGGTGAGAATGTCAGCTGTTTGCTCATCTGTGCAAATGTACTTGAGCTCAACTGCTTTCCTTTGTACCATATCTCTTAAATAATGATACTTGATTTCTATATGCTTGTATCTCTCATGAAAAACAGGATTAACTGAAAGCTATACACAACTTTGGTTGTCACAAAGAATCAGAGTTGGTTCCAAAGGCTGCCCAAACAGTCCTGCAAGAAGCTTTCGAAGCCACACTGCTTCTTGTGCTGCTACACAAGCTGCAACATATTCAACTTCTGCTGTACTTTGAGGCACACACGATTGCTTTTTGCTGCACCAAGAAATCATAGTTGAACCTAAGCTGAAACAACAACCAGAAGTGCTCTTTCTGTCAGGCAGACACCCTGCCCAATTTGAATCAGAAAAACCTTGCAAGTTCAAACCTTCACAAGAAGTATATTTCAGACCATATCCCACTGTACCATGCACACATCTCAATATATGTTTAGCTGCAACAAAATGAATTTGTCTAGGCTCACACATGAACTGACTGAGAGTGTTAACAACATAACATATGTCAGGCCTTGTATTGACTAAATACATTAATGATCCAATCAATTGCCCATACATAGTAGGATTAACTAAATCTGAACTAGCTGCAATCTCATTTAATTTTTTCAGATTTACTTCCATAGGAGTTGCCATAGATTTGCAATCTAACATTCCAAATCTTTTCAAAATGTTAATTGCATATTTCCTTTGACTCAGAATAATCTCATTTGATCTTTGCCACACTTCTAAACCAAGAAAGTAATGCATAAGACCGAGATCTTTCAACTCGAATTCAGAAGCTAACTCTTTCTTACATTTAGTGATAAGATCATCCTCTCCAATAAGAAACAAATCATCAACATAAAGAACTAAAATTAAAGCTTTATCATCAATTACCTTGAAGTAAATATTTGGATCTGCATCATTTTTGAGGAAACCCAAGTTCAATAAATAATGATCAATCCTTTCATACCATGCACACGGAGCTTGCTTAAGGCCATACAAAGCCTTTTTCAATTTGCATACGTGTGATTCTTTCTCATGAATCACAAAACCATCTGGCTGCTCAATAAAAGCTGCTTCTTCAATTACACTATTCAAGAATACTATCTTTACATCCATCCTTTGAAGCTTCCATCCTTTAACTACTGCAATAGCAATGATAGTTCTGATTGAAGTGTACCGAGCTATAGGAGCAAAAGTCTCCTCATAGTCTATACCTTCCTTTTGAGAAAACCCTCTAGCTACAAATCTAGCTTTATATTTTTCAACACTTCCATTAGCTGCATGTTTAATTTCGAACAGCCACTTAGAAGAAACAACAAATTTACCTTGAGGTCTAGGAACAATATCCCAAACGTCATTCTTGATAATAGATGGATATTCTTCCAACATTGCGTCTCTCCATACTTGCTGTTTTGAAACCACTTCAAAACTTGAAGGCTCGGATTCAATAATATGATTCATTAAAGCAACATATCCTGCAAACTTATGAGGTCTCTTACTTTCTCTGAAAGTACCATGAGGGGCTGAATATTTTTGCCTGGCCCACAAAGGTCTCTTATTGTCACATGAAACATTACTTGGTTCAGCAGAGGTATCTATAGGATCAACAGGATCAATAGGATCTTCTAATTCAGGAGTCTCCCTTTGAATCTCAGAAGGGGAATTAGGGGCAGCAGTATCCATATCTTGAGAAATCTCATGATCTTCTCTATCAATTTCCACAGAAGTCCCTTTAGATATTTTGCAAGCTATATCTTCTTCAAACAAAACATCTTTGCTGATTTCAATCTTCTTTTGACCTGGAATATAGACTCTGTAAGCTTTTGAAGATTCACCGTAACCAACAAAAATTCCCTTCTTGCTTGAAAGTTCTAGCTTAGACCTCTTGTCTTTAGGTACATGAATGTAAACTGGACACCCAAAAATTCTGAGATGACTAACTTCTGGTTTAGTACTTGTGAATGCTTCTTCAGGAGTCATATTGTCTAAGATTTGATGTTGACTACGATTCTGAACATAAACAACTATCTTGCAAGCTTTTGCCCAAAGAAAGATTTGAAGACTTTGATCATGGATCATGTCTTTCATTGCCTCAACAATAGATCTGTTATTTCTTTCAGCAATTCCATTTTGTTGAGGATTATAAGGGACACAAAACTCCCTCTTAATCCCAACTTCAATACATAAATTTTGAAACAAACCAGAAGTATATTCACCCCCATTGTCAGATCTTAAAACTTTGATCCTCTTATCAGACAAATTCTCTACTTGAGCTTTAAACTCTTTAAATCTAGACAACACTTCATCAGATTCTTTAGATTTCAAAAAATAAATCCATGTCTTACGAGAGAAGTCATCAATGAAAGTAACATAGTACCAAAAACCACTTAAAGAAACAACAGACATAGGACCACACAAGTCAGAATGAATTAGCTCTAGAGTTTCTTTTGTTCTACTTTCACTAGAGTGAAAAGGACTTTTAATATTCTTACCTAGAGCACAACCTTTGCAGACACCATCATGATCTTGATTGAGCTTAGGAAGACCAATGACCATCTTCTCCATGGAGGAAAGAGTTTTGAAATTTAGATGAGCAAATCTTTTATGCCGCAACTCATTAGAAGACATGGAATCATGTGCTAAGGCATGAATAGGCCGAGCTGAAAGTCTATATAGACTCTCATGACAAACACCAATTTCACGATCTGTCTTAATGCTAGAGTTCTTCCATGCAAGAACTTTGCCTTCAGCAAATGCAACTTGATATCCTTTATCTTCCAACGCTGAAATAGAAATCAGATTTCTCTTGATTCTAGGAACAAATAGCACATCACTCAGATGAAGAGGAATTCCTAAATCTAAATGAAAGGATGTAGTTCCATCTCCTTTTACAGAATAACAAGAATCATCACCAATGATAACATGCAAATGAGAATCCTTTTCAATCAGATTAGAGAGGTGTTCACAATATCCTGTAATATGGCGAGAAGCTCCACTGTCAATTAGCCAAGTATTACTATCAGAGGGAACATTACTTGAAAGAGCAGAAATAAATAAGAAACCCTCTAAATTTTCACTTGGTTCTCTATGAGGAGAAGTATTTTCAACATTTGTGGCAACAGCTTGATGCTTGGGTCTCGAAGGACATTCTCTAGCAAAGTGACCAAACTTGTCACATCTGAAACATTGAACCCTAGAGAGATCCTTTCTCTTCTTAGATTCAAGAGCTGAATCACAATTCCTATCTTTGTTTCTCTTGAAGTTTCCTTTCCTTCCTTTTCTTTTAGAAGTACGGGCAGCGAGAACATTATCTTCTTCATGGTGAGATTTTCGCCCAATTCCTCTTGCCTCCAATCTGCATTCCTCTTGAATGCAATCAACTCTCAATCGATCAAACTTGGGTAGATCATTTCTTCCACTAATACCTTGAATGAAAGATTCCCATGAGTGAGGAAGGCCATTCATGGCCAGCATAAGCAGGTCTTTATCCTCAATAGAATCTCCAATAGCATTGGGTTGATCCTTCAATTCTGTAATCTTCATAAAGAAAGAAACAACAGACTCACCTTTAGCCATTTTAATATGAAGGAGTTGACGTCTCAAGGCTAGAGCTCTACTAGTGTTGTTGAATTCATACAGGCTTTAGAGACACTCAAACATCTCTTTGGCTGAACCCAACTTGGATATAACAAGTACCAAATGATCCTTAATAGAATCAATTAGTATCTTTCTTGCCATGAAATTATTCTTTCTCCATTGTGCTTTCTTAGAGTCATCTGATGGTTCATCTACAACAGACTTCACGAAGTTGAGAAGATCATTCTCTTCAAGCACAATAAGGACTCTGAATTTCCATGAGGTATAATTAGTTGCACCATCCAACCTGTCTTCAACTTTGAGACCATTCACCATTGTTGAAAGCTTAAATAAACAAGCTAAGCTTAAGTCAAAGAATATTTTAAAGCTAAGCAATCTGATTTTGGATCTTTTCTTTAGACCCGCTCTGATACCATGTTAAATTAGAACCAGAAAGATTAAAACTCAGAAATCTTAAACACAAGATCAAGAAGCACAAGAATTTATCTTGGGAAAACCCTCCACCTGAGGGTGAAAAAACCCAGCAACACCAAAAATCAATCTTTATTAATGTCGCAAACTGAATACAAATCTCTCAAGCTGAATAATTTAAACACAATTGAAAACACTTATCAATTAGAGGATGACGATAACAGTTGAAACCGAAGGCTTCTACAAAACAGTCAGCACGAAGCTTATTGGGACATATAGCAATTGTCCCCTCGATTACACATAAGACAACAGAGAAAACATATAAGCAGAAGAAGATGCTGACTCAGAATGATACACCGAAGATTACATAAAATAATATAAACTCTTGCTTGAACTTTTTTCATGCACCCGCGAAGCACAACAACAACACGCCTTTATAGATAAGGCTCGAAACAACTCCAAGTCGAAAGAAGGTGAAAGGCCGGAAATGGAAGCAGACGAAAAGCCAACAATAACATCCGCAATACACAAGGTGTCAGTTACGATCAAAGTTCTCAGACTCGAACTCGGCTCGGACTCGGCAAGGCCGACTCGACTCGTGACTCGGCTATGACTCGGCAACGACTCGACAATGACTCGACAAAATTAAAAAACCCTTGAAATTAAGAGATTTTTAACGATTTAAAACTTGTTTCATGCACCCATTATTGAATAAAGCCCAATTATAATGTGTGCTAGCTTGTTATGCCATGAAAGGCATGCTAGTAGAGTATCTACTTGTTTGGGGCTTCTGTTTAGTATTTTCTTTGGCCAAATTGAAATTGTGGGAGCACCAACATGAGACATCATTAACATCTTCACTTGGAAACTGTAAGGAGTGCTTGTGTATGGTAGCATTAAATAGTGTGCTTGTTGAACTTAGGTTTTACCTTGAGACTATAGTTGACCTTGGTCTTTCTTGGACCTCTTAGTTTTTGGGCTATATATATGTTGGATGGAAGGGGGAATTGTGAGGCTAGAAGGGTTTGAAAATATGCTCCTCTGAGACATGTCCCTTGCCAAAAATAACCTTGTGCCCCATAGGGGGATTTTTTGGGATGTGGGGATAGGCAGGAAATGTCCCCAACTCACCCCCTTTTTTCAAAAATTTAAGAAACATCCCTGTTGTGAGGTACTCACACATCGCCCCATTGCAAATGGGGACCCCCACTTTTTGCTTTCTAGGGTTAGCTCTTTTAGTTTTGTTGTTGGTCTTTTTAGTGTCTTAGCCTTTGCATTGAAGGGATTGAGTTTCTCAAAGATCATCAAGTTAGGTGGATCTCCTCAAGGTGGAGTGAAGGAGGTCAGGTCAGTTGAGTGATTAGGGGTTATTTAGATCATTCCTAGGGTTTTTTGTGTACTATCCGGTCATGCTTCAAGTTGCTAAATCAAACCTTGGTTGAATGCATAGTGTCCTCCTAGGTCCCGTCCCTTACATCAAGGTCAGAGCGAATTCGCCTTAGAAGTCTAGAATGTCATCTTGATCCTGAAATGGCTTGAAATTTGACTAAGTTTGGAAATTTGAAGGATCCTCCAAAAACTAGATTTTGCATTATAACTCATGGAGGTCTGAAACCACTCTCAATCATCCTGACAATATATATGGAATATAACTTAAAGTATAAGAAAGAGAAAAGACATAAGGAAATGCCACTTATTCTTAAATGTTAAATTCCATATATTAATCCTGACGGAGAGACTAACTTGTCAAACAACTTCATGTTTTTTTGTTTTTTGCAAGTCAAAACATTGACCTACCGTGGCACGAGTCCTGGAGCTCGGACTCGGCGAGTTTTTCCATAACTCGCGAGTCAGGCGAGTTATGAGAAAAACTCGCCGAGTTCGAGTCATGAGTTGTCAAAACTCGCCGAGCTTGGCTCGATTCGCCAACTCGGCAAACTCGCCTGACTCGCAGCGAGTCTGGGAACTCTGCTTATATTTGATATTTTGTGGCACTTTGAACATTGTTTGATCAACCTTCATCAGGCCATCTAATTTGTAGCTGTTCCATAAACCACCGACGAAGGGAGCCACATAGACAAAGAACCAACCGCACCTCTCCTAGGATGAAATATGATAAGTAGAGGAGATGCAGCCATCACACACAACATACTCCATGAAGGCGCAAGGAATATGAATAGAAAACATACGGTTATCAGGAAAACCAATACGCTCCAACTAGCTTGAGGAGAGAAAGAAATGTAAAAATCAACAGTTGAACAATATAGGTGAACTGAGAAGAGTTATGACAAGGCAAAGAAAAAATAAATTCACAACCATCACAGGTAATGACGTCTTCTGAAGCTACAACATTAACAATGCTTGAGACAAAAACATCTATTTCAAGGAAGTCAACAAACCAATAATGCATTGCAACATTAAGAAATTTGTTGCAAATCTTGTGACCCCTGATTGCACCAGCTTTTTCTCTTTGGTGCGATCTCTCATTATACTAAGAACCCAAGGGTGATTATAAAGAAATTTTGTTATTCTTTTTGCATCATCTATAACTAGTATCGCCTAATCAAGTTTGCCTATGTCCTCCAAAAGAAGGTCAAGGCAATGTGTTGTGCAAGGGGTTCAAAAGAATGACAAATGCCTATTTTTGAGCAGTCTCTCAGCCATCAAATATGCTGTTGCATTGTTAGTTATGATTTGAAATACAGTCTCTATGCTGCCTTCAAGACAACTTCCTTGAATATTATAGTCAATGTTGTTGCATTTTTTATTTTGTTAGAGGCATTAACTGACTTCAAAAAAATTGCCTCACCATTTGAAGCTACCAAAAGTTGATAATGGTGCGATTATTTCCATCCATCCACCCATATGAAAAAATATTGTAGCCATACTTTTGCCATTGTGTCTTTTGTTCTTCCACTACTAACTTTGCCTCTTCAATGGCATTTGTGAGCAACCTCCCACTTAAGTCTTTTCAAGAAGGTGCCTTGTAGCCTTTTCTTGCTCCTGTCAATGCAGTTACCAAATTCTCCCAATGAGGACTGCTTGCCACATTGAAGGGAAGGTTGTTGAAGCACTAAAAAATGGTACATGCCCTGTTTGCTTCTCGATGCACCTCTTTGTTCCACTTTGTACCTTCCAATTATGCTTGTGCTCTAGGTATGTGTACAAAAAAGCTATGTTGTGTGCATGTGGGCGTTCTACTTGAAGTAGATGAAGTGGATGCCAATGTGCTTTGTATACGTGGACCATGAAGGGAGCCCACTATGCCTTCAAATGTTGAATCTTTATCTATTTCTGCTTGCATTTGAGGACCACGACCACTAGCTATGGATGCTGCTATGGCTTCCCTTGTCTTCTCCCTTTGTAATTTTATCTCTTAAATCAATGCATGGTGTGCATCCATCTCTCATTTTATCTCTTTTGTGGTGTTCATAAAGGGTTTGGCACCATGATGAGTAATTCTTGCAAGATGGTATTTGAGGTAATTTATGCCTCCATAATTTAAGTTTTGGCATCTCGTGCAAACAATTGTTCTTGTTGTCGGACTCTGTATCACATATTTCCAAGTAGGGTCCGCTAGGGGTATGACCACTTTTAACCGACATCGATTGGGATTGAGCTTGAGCCTAATCCAAAGGCTTTTCTATTTGCCATTGTATCTGTTGTCCTCATTTTTGTTTTCAAAAATGAAGGACCATTACATAAAATTTTTGTGAAAAAATGAAAATTTTACTCTATGGCACGCCTCTCGAGGCATAATTTCCACTAATCCTTGGACTGGCATAATCTTCAGTCCATCCTCGAACTACGTTTCGAATTTCGTCGCATTCTGGATTCGTTTGCTATGTCTTTCCTTCAATTTCGGGTTTTTTTTCCCTGACTGCAGGTGGAGAATTTTCCTTGAACTGCAAGTTTTAATGATTTCCATTGTTTTGGTCTTTGTAGGGAAATTTTTAGCTAGTTACAAGTGCACTGTATTGAAAAATAAAAACTTGTAATTTGCTTTTTATTTCCCCCTTGATGCTTTTTGGCTTTTTCAGTTAAAATAGGGATTTTTTGGTTAAGTTACAAGTAAACTTGTAATTCTTTTCTAAAACCCCTACTTTAATGGTTTTTGCTTGTAATAGGGATTTTAAACCCCTATTACATGTGTGCAAGTGAATTATAACTTGTTGTAGGGATTTTATTTTCCCCTTACAAGTGATTTTAAACTTGCACATCTCTCTCCAAAACCCGATTTTGCCTTGGAATGAGAAAAGTGACATTTAAAACTTGCTATTCTCTCCCAAAAACCCGATTTTGCCTATAAAGTGCATTTTTGAGGATTTTAAACATGTAATTGCATTTTAAAAACCCGATTTTGCCTTGTTGAGGGAAAAGTGACAATTAAAACTTGTTATATGGAAAATAAAACCTGATTTCCTCTATGATATGTGAATACATGAATTAAAACTTGTATTTTCTTCCCAAAAACCCGATTTTCTTCTCCTTAGCCAATTTTTCCACAAATTCTTCCCAATTTTTTGTGGAGAAATTCAAGGAGTAAGGAGGCGATTTTATTGCAAGGCGATTTATGTGGATTGAAGAACATGTTGCTGCTGTTTGGTGATGATTTACCCTCATTCTTTGCAAAAAATGGTTTACCACGTGGTCCCTTGAATCCGCATTTTGGAGGATATTTTCTTTGCAAATCAGCAATCTCCTAAATCGTTTTTACCTCTCTTACCTAGGCGTTGAAGTTGGGAGAAGTTTTCAGTCATTCTTTGGGCCATTTAAGATGCATTTGATGCCACAGTTTTACCACGTGACCCTTCCTAGGCTGCGTTTTGGAAGGTTTTGATGCTGTGTTTCCATCTCCTCCTTAGGCATTTTGCTTTGGGTCTCTTTGGCGTGTTCCCTCTTTGGCATTTTGGCCCTCCAAATTTGGATTTGCTGCCACGTTTTTCAGTTTATGGCATTTTTGTAAAAACGTGGCAAGGGTTTGGGCCGTTTGGCATTGTGGATTGTCTCTATTTATTGGATTGTCTTCTTCATTCCAAGATTGTTGCATCTTTTGGAGAGGCATTTTCAGTTTGAAACAAGGTATGTTTTCTTTTCTTTCCTTGTCTCATTTTCTTTTTTTTTCTTGTTTTCTTAGTTTTCCTTTCTAGTTGTAATTTGTAAATATGTTGTTCTTGTCACAAAATTGGTTTTATGAGAGAATTTTTCCCCTTGATATGCAATTTTTGGATTGCATTGTTCTTCCCCATTTTCCCTCTTTACTTGTATTCGGGATTTTAAATCCCGATTACAAGTTGGCTGGAAATCTTTGTTCTTCCCTTACGGTTGAAGAATTTAACCTTTTTTGGCTAAAATTCCAAGTTGAAAAAGTGTGAAATACCCTTCCTTTCAAAATTTGGTTTTAAGAATCGGATTGCATGTTGAAAAGTTCTTCCCATTTTCATGAAAATGACATTCCCGGATTTTCCCATTTTTATCCATTCATGTCTCCCATATCCGTACTTTCCATTTTCGTCATTTTCCGCAAGTCTAATTCTCATATTCCATCCATTTCTCCATTTGCAAATTTACAAGTGTACTTGCATTCGCGTTTTAAAAATCCGATTGCATATGCGTATGCACTTTCCAACTTGTATACTTGCGAAAATTTCCCCAAGATCCGAAATTGGTCAAGGTCAAGATCCCCCCATTTCCATTTATTTCCCCTCTTTCTCTCACAAAGTCGTGAAGTTCAAGAGTCAGTTTTTCCCATTTGAAGAAGGAAAAATGTTATTTGCAGCTGAATATGATGTTGCCTTAACGCTTTTAAGTCTTCATCACAGTATTCCAAGTTGTCCATCAATGTCAGATTTGCCGTCATCTCCAATTCCAAAAAAGATGAAGTACAAATATGACAAGTACCAAAATGAAGTTGCGCCTTCCCTAGTTTCCTCTCCTTTGGATCGTATCAGAGATACAGAGATAGGGCATGTAGACATGTCAGAATTTGTCAAAAGGGTTGAGGATCCACAAGATAGCAATATGCAGCGGCTGTTGGACAGCCATATCCATCATGCATCTTCTTTTCTGGTGGCTGCCCTAGAACCTGAATTTGTTCTCGCTTGCGCCCATCACTTTGACAAGGAGACAAGAATCATTAAAAATGATGATGGCGAAGCAATAATCCGCCTTGATGCAGATACAATTGAGAAGGTCTTCAGAATACCTCCTGCACCTGTTTACATGGAAATCTCTAAAGAGAGTGCAACTAAGTATTATGTAAAAAGGGAAAAAGATTGTAAACGACATATCAACAGGTGGATCCAAGAGCCACGAGCCGCCTTCTCAAGGTGGGCTAAGTTGTACCGTTGTGACTTCAAATAGGAAATAGGAGATATCATAACCCTCCTCAGCAGGATAATGGGCCTTGAACATTCTAACGTTTTTGAGCCCTGGATGTACCAGTTCATCATGTTCATAAGGCAGTCCCATCATATCTCATGGGGAGAAGTCATCAGCGATGCCTTGTGTGAACAACTTTCAGCAGTCTCTTCCACCATGACTTTCTACATGAACTCATATTTGGTGTACTTGGCAGCATCGCTTAGGCATTTTCCAGGTCTTTCTACCAAGGGTGATCGCTCGCTTATACCAATTTGGGAATATTATGATCAGTTGCCTTTGAGACCTAACAGATCGCATTTCAGAAGAGTCCAGGATGCATTCTTCAGTTACTTCATGTGTTAGTTTGACAGAACTCTGAAGAACAAAAGGCTATCAGATGAGGCATGGGAAAGGGTGAGTGAGTATGGATGCTTGTTTCTACAGTTCCCGACCTTCACCTATATGAGAATCGGATGCTATAGTGGGCAGCCATACATGCTCCCTAGATACCCAACTGATAAGATTATTCTTATGGAGTTGGGAAGACAAATCATGGCTGTCCACACTCATCAGTCTGTCAGACACAAGGTTGGAATGGGGATCTCTACAACAAACCCACTAAAAATTGGCCGGTATTCTCTTGTCACATCCGTTAAAGCCAAGGCCATGGAGACCGAAATGTAGGAAATTAAGCTCAAAAGGTTTAAGTCCAGAGCTGATTTTGATTACCAGGGTTTGAAGGAAAAGATCAAAAAATCCTTTGTGCACATGCATCGCATTGAGGATATTTGGGTAGATCTTCGCATAGAGGTCGAGGTTCTGAAGATGGATTACTGCAGGCTCACTGTTGAGCAAGTTGTTGATTTGAACTTGGTGGATATTCTACAAGGGATGATTGACGATGGGCACGTACTTGATCCTGAATATATTTCACGAAGGGTTGAGGAAGCTCCACTTCCTTTAATCCAATGGTCACACAAGGAGTGCATATCCATTCTTGAGAGATTTCAGCCTATCTTGGCTAACACCAACGCTTGGCTGAAAAGTAATGTTGTTAAACTCATAAAAATCAAGATTGGAAAAGAAGATGATTCTACGGGGCCTCTTGGACGGAAGTCTGAGATTCAAATTGACAACAAGGAAGGTGCATCATCTTCGGGCATAAGGATCAAATTGCGGGTTAGTCGGGCAGTAGTGCTTCCTCTTGAGGAGGCGACAATTCGTGGAAAGGAAAAGTCACGATTTCATGTTCAAGTGATCGATCTGGATAATCTAGAAGAAAGGCAGCAATCTGATGATGCTCCCAAGTCTCCAGCATCCGACTTGCCTCATGATATTATTCCTCTAGTTTCCATTGAGACGCCCCTTTCTCCTCCTGACTTGCTTGTTGATGAATCTCCCCAGAATGCCATTCCTATTTCAGCATACAAGCCACCTCCTGATCATCAACAAGAGAATGTGCAGGAAGTTCCTGAAGATACTCTTGCTTGTGTCCAACTGTCAAAAATTGATACCTCCACTTCTGGTTTTGAAGAATTCATGAGGCAATCTTCATGCCCTTTGGTTACTGAGAAAACCGTGGTCACCATCCAAACAAATATTCCTTCTAGGATGACCACGATTGTAATGTCCCCTTTTCTAGGTGACATGAGATGAGTAGGGGTTGATCTACCATTCGAGTTCCTGTAGGTCAATGACATGGTTAGGGGACTCATTTTGAAGGTCATGGAGCTTTGCAAGGGCTCTGTGAGTCATTTTGGACCTTCAGACGACAGTTCCTATTTCTAGGGAGAACTGGCAGTTGATTGAATGACCACTTGGGGGACCAAGGAGTAGAGTAGGATCCTTTTGAGCAGTTACAAGTGTTTGGAGAGAGGTTCCTACTTTTTAGGGCGATTTCCTACTTTTTAGGAGGTTGTGGCAGTTTCCATATTTGAGGTTCCATGGGACCATACCATGGTTTCAGTTTCAAGAAGATTGGGTGTGTCCTAGTTTCTAGGAGTATCCCTAGATTTTAGGGATGGGACTGCCAGTTGGCCCATCTTGTCCGGCATCAATCACAGAGAGGTGACGAAGTCAGATTCATGTTTGGTTGGTTATTTTGGGCTATTATTGGATCTATGGAAATATTTTAATATATTTTTAATATTTCTTAAGTTAGCGATTAAATAAATTAAAATAAGGCTATGTATATAGCCATTTCGGAGTAATAAGGGGTTTTTGGCTTCATCTGGTTTGATATGCCTATGTGTTATAGCTCGTTGGAAAGGTCTTGAATTTTGCTACATGATTCTCACCTCCCGGAGTCTTTTTGGATGCTTGAAGCTATTTATTCACAATAAAGTGATATTTTTCTATAGTTTGACGCCATAATTGGGAAAGTGTCACTTTAATTATAAAGCGCAAGCTTTATTATTCTTTAGGGTTTGACTTGCAAAAGGAAAGGAGTTACAAGGAGGTGAAAACCTAATTGATAGCATCTTTGATCATTTTGAAACTTGCGAATTTGGGAATTGCTCTGGAAGAGTGATTTTGGTCTGGGACGCAAACCCCAGGTTTGAGCTTGTTGGGATGTAGCCTTCAGCAGGAGTTGATAGTGGATTTATCCAGGATTGCATAGAGATTGTCAGAGGTAGAAGACACATCTTCTTGTCCTGAAGATTCAGCGTGCATATTGGGGGTTTCAATAGGGCGGCTGGTCTATTTCAGCTGGCACGTGATTTGCAACAGCTTCCACGCCTCCTTTGCAACCATGCCTTGTTTGTATGTTGGCTTGAAGGGTTGTATTCAACTTATTTGGTCTTCCTTGTTCGTTGCTAGTAATATTCCTCCATCTGGCATCAATCCAGATTGAGAACAGCTCCAAATAAATGTATGGATTCTTGTTGAATACAAAACTAGGTTATTTGCCTAGTATGATTTGCAGTATTTTCAGATTGCTTAAGTGTTCTTACATATGAACATTGTTTACTGTTTTATTTCACAGTTGTTGCTATTTATCACATACTTTACTTATAACATCAAAACCCAAAAAGAAACAATCCCTTTCTGCAACTTCTGTCTATTCTATAAGATCACCGGAAAATTACAAAAATATAGTATGTTTAATTAAGAATTTATAGCAACAATAGCAAAAGGATCCATTTGGGATCTTTCAATGATTATACAAACAGAAACTGCTTCTCCTTTGCCTACACCTGCTACAGAAAGAGAGTTGATGGCTTTACCTCCATGGCTTAGTTCTTTTACTCCAAAAAGGAAGAAGCAAGAAATCTCACCTGATACCTTTGATTATCAGCAACTAAAACAGTCCAGATGCAAGGTTGCTAAAAAGGCCAAACTATCTCCAGAGTAACTGTTGATAGCAACAAGATGAAGGTAGATGAAATTGTTGAACCCATTGCAGATAAGCCACTTGAAGAAATGTCAGTTGCTGATTACAAAGTTACAAGGATATAATTGGGTAAGCAAACACATGAGGTGATTAAACATGATGCTCAATTTTCTGTAGCTTCACTGGTACAACGGTGTGATGAACTTCTAGCAAAGAAAGATAAGCTAGAAGAGGAAAACCGACAACTTCTGGTAGCTGTTCATAAAATCACAAAACCTGCTGCTGAAGGGAGTAACTCCATAGGTTCTTCCGGTTCCCAAGAATCAATTCGTGGAGTGGAAAGGGCTGCTCATAAGGTACAAGCATTGGATTCCTAGGTTGACCAGCTTCATGATCTATGTGCACAAGTGATGAAATACATTTTTCAGATGATGTCTAAGTTGGAAACCGTTGAAGAGAAACTGGATCAGACTTCCGATACTTTCAAAAAAAATCTGGAAAATGTTGAAGATAGTTTGACAATCTGGCGTACCATGCCCCAACAACAGTTGAGCATTCTACAGGAGCATGCCATCATCTCTTCTAGGGTCATGTACTTGGAATTTGAAGAGCTTCTCGAAAATAAGGCCTTTGTTCTTAAATCCCTCATTGAGGAAATTGGTGATACAATGAGATTACGGGGTGAATTTTTCCGAGATATTGTCTCTCATTGTGAAAAGGCCTCTTGCAACATACTAAGTTAGGATGGAGAGCTGATTCTAGAAGAAGAAGTTCTTGCTGATTTATAGATGAGGATACATAATGAATGGAGGATCGAACAATTCTCGGCCGCTTCATTTCAAATGTTGATGAAGCACCAAATCTTTTTGCATGAAATCCAATCCATCCTGGATAAAAACAGCTCTGCACTCCTCCGATGTCATGATACTATTGTGAAGACCATGGTTGTTGGCAAGAACACCCATGAATCGGATTTCGATGAACTACAAATGATCATCCAGAAGTTTGAAGGATTCGTGTCTTCATGTGCTACAGCTTAAGTGTTTTTCAACACTTAGTTGTATTTTTCCATATTTGTAATCTTTAGTTGTAGTTTTTCTTTTGACAAGTTACATGTAAAAGTCTTTTTGTAAAACGCAAGTTAACTCATTACTTGCACTTTTGTAATTACATGTAAAGCAACTACAAGTTGTGTTCAATTAGGACTGTAGTTGGAATAAGTCTTAGTTAGTTATTGAATAAGTCTTGGTGATTGAGAGAATCTCTCAAGTTAGTTAGGATCCTCCCACCTTTTTCTCAAGGCTCCTCTTCTATAAATACTTGAGGGGTCTATTGCTTTATCTTTTGGAAAGCAAGCAAAAACTCTGCTAAATTTACAGCTAAAAAATCTTTGAGCTTTCATGTGTAAATTCAAGAATTGAAAGGAATAGAAGGAAATTGCTCAAGCTTTGAGTCTTTGTGCTACATACTTGAGTTTGTGTTCTATATTATCTTTCTTGCAAGTGTTTCTTAAAGAGCTTAATCGCATTTGATTCGCAGTCTTTGTGCTGCAAGTATTTGAGGTTAATATAGATTAAAATAAATATTTTGTTGAGAGAAGCTGTAAGTCTTTGTGCTTTCACTTGTTTTTAAGAGAATTTAGGAGCAGATTTTGTGAGAAATAGCTGTGAGTCTTTGTGCTTATACTACTTCCCATTATTTTAAGTAGAAAAGAATAAGATATTCCAGTCTTTGAGCTGTTATAATTTGTTCTTGATAGAATTAGTATAGAAAAGGGTAGATAGGACTTCACATAATCAAGTCTTTGAGCTTGATATTGTTGTCCTGTCCCGAAGGAAGTGACGGAAGTCTTTGAGCTTTCAAGAAACTTCATTTCCTTTCTCTCATTTCATTTCGAAAGTTGTTACTGTTGTTTTATATCAAATCGCTATCACTTTTCTGTGAAGAGAAAAGGATATTGTCTTTCTTGAAAGAAGAAGAAAGATTGCTGTCCCATCCTATTTTATTTTCAAAGTTGTAGTTAGATAGGGGGAGCCTTCCCTCAATTAGGAGAGTTTTACGCACACGCTGTGGTTGAAACCACAATTTTGTATATTTCCCCAAGTGTACAAAATTTTCAACCAACAGTATCTAACCTACAAATACAAAGTACAGTATTTTAATTTTTAAATACAAAAAAAAAGGTTAAATTCAATATTAGTTACTATAAATCAACATAAATTTAGCCTAAAATTAGTATAAATCAGCATAACTATATATATCATAATCATTTTATCCTCAATAAATGTTGAAATCAGAAAAATAATTTGTGTATACAAAAAATACTAAATTCATTAAAAAAATTAGTATAAATTAACAAAAAAAGGGATGAATCTAATTTTTTGGAAGTAAATTTCAGAATACCAAGTCTCAAGAAATTATGAATTGTTTTTAATTTACATGCTAGATTTTAGAAGCCAAAATGAATTTAAATGCTTGCCAAAAAACAATTTATTATTTTACTTGCCCTTGAAACTCTTTAAATTTCCCCTTCAAGTTTGTCTAATAATCCTTCCAATCAACTCACCAGGATGCAAGAGTGATGTGTGAGAAGAGTGAGGGGTGTGGTTGGATTTATATGGAAAAAAGGGTAATGTGACCTTCTTCGACTTAGGTGTTTGGGGAAGTTTTACTCTGCTACTTTATTCCCATAGGCTAATTCAAAGAATTAAAAAAGGAGTAATTATATTAATTAAATTAAGTTGCCTTAAAATAATGTTGCAGACGACTTGTATTTAATTAATTTTTATAAAGTGACTAAACTTAAAAAGCCAAAAAATATGTAGTCACTTTATGTGGGCCTAAAGGATTACTATTTTAATAAAGCTGAATTTAAATATAACTTCTTGAGAGTTCCCTTAGAAGTTATAAAAGAGGAATGAAGGAGCTCATTTACACATCTTGGTCATTTCATTTCTTTCATTTGCAAAATCTGGACTGCAAGTTCAACTTAAAACCCTAACTCTATAGGTATATGGCTTCGAAGATGCAAGTTTTTTTCTTAGTCAAATTAATGGCGGATTCATAGTTGCAATTAAATGGAGAAAAAAGAGATTTTTCTGACAATTGCAGGCACCGGAGCTCCACATAAATTGTAGTAAAGGGCTATCTAGATCTACCCTGAATTGAGAAACCCACATTTACACCTGTCTTCATTGGCTTAATGTTGAAGATTGACCAACTAAAGCTTTTGTTCAATTCCCTTAGTGTCGAATCATGCATGTGAATGCATTCATGCACTGCAACTGGATTCTTGCATTGTGGCATAATAGCAAATATCAAGGCCTTTTTCCAACACTACAAAGGATTACTTAATCCCAATATCTAACCAAGTTGTATCGATAGGCCACAAAAATTCTTGGGCAAGATGCTTCATAGAGTGTTATAACAGGTTGCTGAGTGCATTGACCAGGACCTACTTGCTTTATAGAACCTGACAAAGTCCTATACTAATGGTCAATGATAAATCTTTTGGTAGAGATAGCCTTTGTGCATATTTTGCAAAGTTGGTTAAAGTTGATTAGGAAGCACTTGCCATTCTATCACTTGGTGAGCTTACTCTACAATGAAACATTAAATTGATCTCCATAACCTGCAACCTCAAATGAATTACTAACTAGCAGATGATTTTTACTGAAAAGATCTATAGTACTTAAAAGAAATATTACTGACTAATTAGAAAAAAAATTGGCAGCATAGGAGCATGCCACAAAACCAATATGCTAGGCTGAGCCAAAAGAGCAAAAGCCAAATAGAAACAAGCCAAAGGGCTACAACATGGGCTAGACATCAGACCCAAAAAATCAGTGCTTTTTTGAAAAATGGGTGATTCTCCTGTCTTCATCTTTAGTCTTCTCCTTGAAGTTCTAATTTTAAAAGATGGATTGACCAAGATGTCTGTCTTCATCCATAATCTTCTCCTTGAAGAACTGATTCAAAAAGAATGAATTATCTAGGCCCCCAATTCAGGGGTGATCCACAGTTTTTGAATGGAATAAAACCCTCAACACCACTTGGAGCTATAACCACTCCCTCCATCTTTGGAGGATCTATAATTTATTTATGTTTTACTTGGTTTTAGTTATTCTACCTCATTTCGCTTCTCTGTCAACTTCAGATTCTCACTCTAAAGGGCTTTGCTGTCCTAACTCCTTCTGTACTTCTCTCAAACTGACTTTAGTATGATTATGTATTTCCTCTTCCAAAGGGTGCTGGATATTTCCTACTAATATTTCAAATTTGTTTGAAACAATAGTAGCTTAAACCTTTTTGATACCCTGATTCTTTTGACCATGCTTTTGTTAACATGTCCATTTGCTTTGGATGTGATGGTGTGTTGAGAGTTTTGAGGTGCCTAAAGCATGTTTTGTTCTTTTTTGCAATCCTTGGCAAAGTGGCTATACTCATGGCGTTTATTACATTTGAAGGGCAACTGGTCATTGTCAAGTTCCTACATATATGACTATCCATCCAGATTTGGCTTAATGGCTTTAGGGTTACCTTTCTGCAAATCAACTTCCATACAGATTTGAGCATATGCAAAGTTGCTTTTTGTCTCAACCTCATCAATAAAATGGCCCATAGTTCTATCAATGGTAGTGAAAGATTTTTTATCCCAAAAAATAAGAGGGAGATGGGGAAGTTTCACTCAAATAGGGACTGCATTGGATAAATTTTCAGGTGGGCTAAAATCCATGACTAGTGATTCAAATACAATCCTCTTGTCCCCATGAAACATGGGCCACCTCTAAGATCAGATCTTTGTCCTTGTTTAGCTTGAAGAAAGGGTAGAATCCTCTTCCACAACACAAATGCTTATTCTACTCTTAAACAAAGGTTCCAATGAGATTAACCCAATCATCCATTTGTTTTATGTCTTGGCCAAAGAACCATAAACTTTCCAATTAAAATTCTCTCAGAAAAAGCTGGGCCTTTTCTTTTTAGTGGATCATGGCTGAAGGAAACTTTGGGTGCCATATTCATTTTTGTATAAAACAAGATTGAGGGGGTTTAGTTGTGGTCCAATCAGCAGCTATTGTAACTAAAACTTTAAAATCATGAAGTTTAGAGTGAAAAACAGTCCTTTTTTAAATAATCTTAATTGTCAGTAGTAGAATCCTCACCACGGATGAGCCATGGATTAGCAGAAGCCATAGTGGTCGCCATGGCAGTTGTCACTGGTAGTTACCATGTAACATACACCCTTGTTTTTTTCGTGTTTGTTTGCTTAGTTTGATAGGAGATAAAGAAAGATAGAAGTGCAAAAATGTGCTGCAAGATATACAGATTTATAACAGCAAATGACAATGGAAATAGCTTGCAATTACAATGCTCACAACCAGCTATATTTTGAAAGTTCAATACAAAAAAAAAAGAAGAGATACACAGATGATTAAATCTGATTATAAAGATTTATTCAACACACCCATTTGCTGATAATGTTGAATAATGAACTACAATAGCAATAACCAGCAAACTAGTGTCCAAAAACCCTAGGCACCTACCGCAAACACCTCCAAATTAGATGGCCTGATGAAGGTTGATCAAAAAATGTTCAAAGTACCACAAAATATCAAATATACACTCCAAAACCCCAAGCATACAGCTTTGGAAGTCTTATGCCCAGAAATGAAGAGGTATGACCAACCACATGAAGGTATGACCAGCAAATAGAAAGGTACAGCCAACCGCATGAAGGTACGACCAACAAATAGAAAGGTTCGGCCAGCCAATGGAAAGAATAAACAGCAATAAACTCCTCAAACCTTTTTTGAATCAGTCACTATGAAAAATATCTATCAATCAGAAGCTCTAAAACTGAAGAAGAAGATTAAAATCAAACACCATTAAAGCTCCAATGTGATTCTTGAATGAAACCATCAAAATCCTCCAGCTTGGGTCTCTCACCAACGTGGAAGATGTTGCCTGCAATGGATTTCGTCCTCACAAATCCATAGGATGAACAAGTTCAACCAGCAAAGTAGAATACAAAAATATCAAATCTAGCATGAGAAATGAGCTACAAAAGCTTGCTTTTATAGTCTCCTAAAAATCTATGCCCCTTTGCGTTTTTGCTTTTAATTTAATTTTAAAAATTCCTTATGTCTCCAAAATTGCGTCCCATCTCAAAAGGCTCCATTCATTGAATTTATCACTTTACTTCAATATTGGGCGTCCATATAGTTCTTTATTAAATATTTTAAAATAACGATAAAATTAAATCTTTAATTTAACTTTATTATTTAATAACTTATCCTTATTTAATTTAAATGCATTGAACTACAATAAATTGAGATATTTATATTAACTTTTTCCATCAACATATCTAAAAATAGTAACACTGATAACTAGCTTTGTTGGTACTCGGAATTAACTTACTAAAAATAGTATGGGAGAAATCATCCAAAACCACTCCAAAAAAGGGCAAAGCGCACATCTCAGCCAACGAAGCTCAAATAAACACCCGTCACTGCCAAACTGCTGGAAAATTGTCATCATGAGTTCCCTAACCCAACTTATTAGCCCATAGAAGCCCCCTGAATATGCTAATAGTCCACCAAATTGAAGTTCTTAGGAAAGGGACATTATAGTCCGCCCTTTCCAAAATTGCTTGCCCTCAAGCAATCTCAACTATGGATGTTACAAAACCTGCTCATTTTCCCATGTGGCATCTTCTACTGGCAAGTTCTTCCATTTGACCAAGTATTCCTTAATGACTCTCTTCTGAAGAGTATACTCTCTATAGTCTATGATGGCCTCTAGAATTAGAATCGAGTTCCCCTCATTCAATGGTGGCAACTTTGATGAGTGAACAACATTATGTTGGAGTGCTTTTCTGAGTTTGGACATATGTAACATAGTATGCACTCTGCTACTAACCGGTAACTCAAGCTCATAAGCATCTCTCCAACCCTTCTAGAAACTTTGAAAGGACCATAGAACCTGGGCTTAAGCTTCTATACTCCACTCTTCTTGAGTTTAGACTGTCTATATGGCTAGAGCCTCAAGTACACCATGTTTCCCACCTCAAAACTGCACTCTATCCAATGCCAATCATCATATAGCTTCTGCTGATTCTATGCATGTTGTGATTTCTCCTTTAAAAAATTCATAATGTCTTGACTTTCCTACAATAAATCCCATACCTTAGGCACTTTGCTATCCCCAAATAGAAAATCCATTAAGTTAGGTGCTTCATACCCAACAAAGCCATGAATGGTGACATCCCGATGGACATGTGATAGGCAGTATTGTAGCAATACTCACTAAGGTACAACCATTTAATCCAAGCTCTCTATTGTTGTGAAACATAGTTTCTTAGATACCCTCATACGCATTTGTTCATTATCTCTGTCTATCCATCAATATGTGGGTGGTAGCTCATGCTAGGAGTGAGCTTAGTCCCACTTAATATGAAAATCTCCTGCCAAAAAAGGCTTAGGAACTTGTTGTCCCTATCATTCACTATGCTCTTGGGCATCTCATGTAATTTGAAAATCTCCTTGAAAAGTAAATCAGCTACTTGTGCAGTAGTATATGTTGCCGAAATAGCAAAAAACTGTACAAATTTGGTCAACTTGTCAACCACAACATATATGCTATCCTTGCCTTGTACCTTAGGTAGCCTGGTAATGAAGTCCATGGAGAGAGATTGTCATTTCTAACTAGGGATGGGTATGGGCTGAAGTAGACTAGTTGGATAAGCATGCTCATTTTTATTTTGCTAGCAATTAGGACACTCTTTAACATACTTAAGGACTTCATTTTTGAGTCCTTTCCATGTGAACCTCTCCTGGATCTGCTTGTAAGTATTGAAAAATCCCAAGTGGCCAGCCATAGGTGCATCACGAAAACTTCTCAATATCTTCACCTTAAGCTATGAAGTAGACACCAAATAAATCCTCTCCTTTTAAATGATCAACTCATTGATCCTAGTGTACCTGTCACCATAAATAGTGCCTTATATGATTCCTACTGCCCAAGAATTTTTAGCATACTTTGATGAAATCAACTCTCTCCAATCAGCAGTAATCTCATCCAGGGAACATAAATCTGGCCTCCTAGAAAGTGCATCAAGTACTTTCTTTTTCCCCTTGACATATACAATGTCAAAATCATTTTCCTGAAGTTTACTATCCCACTTTTTCTTCCTGTCATTTAGATCCTTCTGGTCCATGAAGTACTTGATGCTATTGTGGTCCGCTTTAATGATGAATTTACCCCCCACCAAGTAAGGTTTGAATTCGGCCAAGGCATGCATGATGGCCAACATCTCCATATCATAAATAGAGTAATTGTTCTCCACACCTCTCAATTTCTTGCTCTCAAATGTTATTGGGTGCTTCTTGTGCATCAAAACAACTCCAATCCCCTCTCCTAAAGCGTCACACTCCAACTCAAAAAGTTTGAAGAAATCTGGTATTGCCAACATAGGACATCTAGCATCACTTGTTTGAAGTGCTCAAAACACTTTTGTGTTGAATGGAACCACTCAAAAGCTCCCTTCTTTGTCAAGTCTGTAAGTGGAGCTGTAGTCTATGAAAAACCCTTAACAAACCTCTTGTAGAACCCGCACAGACCAAAGAATCCTTTAAGATGAGTGAGATTCATAGTAGGCCACTCAACAATAGCCTTGATCTTCTCAGGGTCAACTCTCATACCTGCTGCATTAACGATGTGACCAAGGTAGAAAGCTCTATTATACGAAAATGACATTTGGATTCCTTATCTCCAAACTTGGGGACATTACATTAGCATATAAATATTCACTTTCCAATATGCTCAAGACCTCAAGATGCCTCATATGCTCTTCGTATGCTTTACTTAAAATCAGGATATCATAAAAAAATAGCAACACAAATTTCTTGAACTATTTTTTGAATACCTAATTCATGCAACTCTGGAAAGTTGTTGGTGCATTTGTCAAACCAAAGGGCATCACCAAAATCTCAAAGTGTCCAAAGTGTTATCTAACCTCTCTCCTTATCCATATCTAATGGTAGCTTGATGTCAAATCTATCTTTGAAAAACCTTAAGCTCCATGCAACTCATCAATCAGCTCATCAATTCTAGGAATACGATACGTATTTTTTATTGTCTTCTTATTTAGTGCCTTGTAATCAATGCACATATGCATTGTCCCCTCCTTTTTCTTCACTAAAACCATTGCTGATGTAAACAAGCTTTTTTGTTGGGTCTATTGTGCCCCATCTCAAGTAACTCCTCAATGGCTTTCTCTATCTCATCCTTATGTCTCTTAGGATGTCTATAAGGCATAGTAATCATTGGTTTGGTTCACTCTTCTAGTTCTATAACATGCTCTGTCCTCTTCTTTGGTGGTAATCCATGTGGAATACTCCCAAACGCCTTGCTATGTTTTGATAGCAACTTCTGAATATCTGGATGGTAGTTGTTCTTTTGCTGATCTGCTAATGTAGGCATGATAAGACACTCTTCTGTCCACTCCAGTTGATCATGTCTAATCTATCGTTCCATCCTCTTGAAGGATACAACTCTAGGACCCCTATATTATAGTCCTCTTGGCACTATCTTCTTCCCATTGGATTCAAACTTCATTTCCATTTTCTGCAAATTGAAAGAGAACTCTACAAGAGATAACACCCAATGCATCCCTAAGGTCTTATTAGTGTCCCCCATATTAACCACATAGAATTCATTCTTCAATGTGTAATCACCTAAGTGTATGCTTAGATTAGAAATCTTACAAGCACAAGAGAGTTTGTACCCATCTGCTACCTGTTGTGACATTTTCACACATTGCCCCATTAATGCATGAGGGCTTGCGATCTTTGCCTTATGTTTCTATGCATGAAGAGCACTCAATCCCGCCCATACAATGCATGGAATATGCTAAAACCCAACCTTGTATTGCATGACAATGACTTAAATCTGACCTTGGGTGAATGCAAGCATTTCCGCCCTTTGTCCTAATGTATAAGGTGTGTAAATGCCCGGTATTGCTTTATGTTTATCCATGAGGTAGATGGATTTCTGATCTTGTGATCTATGTGTGACATAGGTGAAATCCCAACCTTTAACTATGCATCACCTATGTGAATTTCAGCCCTTGATTATGCACGAAGTCTCCTAAATCCCGCCTTTGGCAACTAATACATAGCATGTTAAAAGCCCGAAATCATACATGAGGGCTAGAAAAACCCAAAAATGTTCATGAAGGCATGGAAAGTCCGATTTCTTGTATAACAAGGTGAAAACCCCAAATTCATACATAAGCATGGTGAAATCCCGATCTTAGAGGTTTATACACAAGCACTTGCAAACTTTGACCTAGCAGTGTATGCAAGACCTAGGTCTAAATCCTATTGACGTGTTTCTTAGGACACCTCGAACACATAATAAAATACCAAGTATTCTATCATCTCTTGAACAAAGAAACCTCATATGCTAAACTTCACGATCAAACAAGACAACTCCCAGGTTTACGATGCAAACAATCGACTTAAAGTGTTGGATAGATTCAATGTGTTTGATGTGATCTTGTTGGAATCACAAAGGGACTTATGCTTATTAACACAATTGGAAGGTGGAATCTTACTCAACTTGGAAGAAATAAGGAACAAAAAGGAGATAAGGTTTTAGAAATCTAATCTAATCTTAGGAATGTAAGAGATGGTTGTTGATTCGATGCAACCAAACCAAGCTTTGCTTCGCCATGAGGAAACAACTACACAAAGATTGTGCAATCTCCTAAGGATAAGCAAATGATTTTCATATCACCTATGCAACCAACAAAATGAACTATGAGCATATAGCAATAGAAGTTAGGCTTTTAATCAAGTTCAGTGTTTGCATTCAACAAATTCCAAATGGTATGAACATTTAGGCTTCACCATTCATCAACAATGAAATCTTCCATTCATCTAATTACACAATGTAAAGCTTGAGAAGTAGAGACCTTGCAACATGCTGAAATAGCACACAAGATTCACCATATCTTCAATGAAAATAGTATGTTTATTACAACAAGCCTTGGCAACAATCTCCTTTCCTCCTACTCTACTGCTACTAACTGTCTATTCACTATTAATCCTTTACAAATGAGAGAACTGAACCTTATATAGAGGCTCCTTTAGAATTCAATGGCTCAGATCAATTTAAGATCATTGGCCTAGATTATAAGATAAAACTCTAATTAGGGTTAGTTACAACTAACTCCTTTTGGTCAATTAGAAAATTACATTTTGATGGACACATGTCCTTCCTTGAATGTGCACCAATAAAAAAGGAGGTTAGGTATGTTGAATAATTTCCGATGCAATGTCATGTGTCGCTTGCTCCTTCATGAGATGATTTATGTTCAATGTACTTGGACGTGTTGACACAGAGTAATTTGATTAAGTTGATGATTATTGGATGCCACCTCAGCTTGGTTTTCATGTAGATCATCATAAAGTGTTTGTGATTGAGCAATATCTCTTGATACTCAACATTATCTAGTTGCTCAATGTGATGAAGATGGGGCATATTCCCAAATTGTATCATCTTTGGGTGATCAAGTCAACTTTCTAACTTTGCTTAACTCTTCTGAAACTATCTAACTTGATCACACTTGCTTTTCAATTCACTAACTTGGGAAGATTGACCTTGGGTTACACTATCCTTGATGATGCTTGGTAATCATGTGCAAGTTCATCTTCTTGCTTGGGGTCCTTGTGCTTATGTAGTATTGCACCTTGAATATCCTACATCTTGGTAGTCCTTTCTCTTAAATGTGAACATACTCTTGATGCTTGACCTTGACCTTAGGATGCCTAGGCTTGATCTTCATGTAGCTCTGACCTTGAATTCATTGATGTGGGGGCATCTCCATGGTGCAATGATTGTCCTTCCATGTGGCCTATCTTGATGTGGGGTCCTTTATAGCGAAGCAATCCCTATTGATCCCTCCTTGTTGCACTGATTGCAACTTTCGAAGGAAATTCAAGGTAATTGCAAAGTTTCCTCATTTTCATTGCTATGTCTTGAAGTTCATGCTGTTGTTTGATTCACCTTGAATGCCTGGAATCCGTCAAGCTCCCCATGTTGCCATCTTAAACTAATTTATCTCGATGCGCATGTCTTCCACGCCTTAGCAGATTTGATGTTGTACAGAAACCTCCCATGGAATGCTTGATGTCCTTCATCTTTGCAATGTAATCCTTAGGCTCTCTTCCTTCACATTTTGAAACCTCTTCCATGTTGAGTATGGAACTTGAATCCATCCCACTGATGCTGTCCTGTGGATTGGTGAAGCTCACACATCCTTGTATGTCCGATCCTTTGATTACCTTTCTCCATGTAATCCTTACACTCTTAATCAGAACCTACAAAACAAAGGATTTAACACTATGCAGATGAGGGTAAAGCTTGAAAATATCAATGAAAACATCAAGGACACACAAAGCACTAAATCCGATTATATTCCTCCTAAAACTGATTTTCTGCAAGTCTGAGCCTTCTCTGCCATTGTGCCTTGAATTAGTTTAATTGATGTTTGAATTAATGGCTTTAATCTCTCTTTTATACTGCTCCACACCCTCAACTTCTTTGATTGAGTTGGCTAGCAAAAATTGTTTATTTTGCCATTATTAATTTTTATTTCCCTCTTTAACCTAGGCCGACCTAGGGCCTCTTATACCCCTGAGTGGGTTTATGAGGATTAAATGCACAAAGGGCAGCGCACTCAAGGGGCCATTATGCATAAACTTTGAGCGCATTCAAGGGTTTCACCAGCACAATTTGGAGCAGGTTTTTTGGGTTAATTTGCACAAGAAGTTGGCTAAGGGCCTCATCATGATTTATTACCAAGAGGACGGTAGAAATGAAAGTCCAGTGCAGCCTTCCTTCTTCACAATTCAGATATCATACTCAGATTTAATTATTTCTGCTCTGCATTTAGTGAATTAGGTCTGACTTCTGAGTTTCTTGATCTGATTTAATGCCTTTTGACCTGATTTCAAACCCCTAAAGTCTGATTTCGAAGTTTTCTGCCTAAGTTTCCATTTGATTGAGGTACGAATTTTGATGTTCATAGGCCTGATTTTACATGTTTTGCAAGTCTGATTTCAATCTTTTCAGCCTTTCAGGTCTGAGCACATTTGAGATGCCTAAGTGGACAACTACATCATCACTTCACGAGCACATTCTAAGGTCTGCTCTGCACAAAAGGGTGCAAATTTAGGTTTTAGGTCTGATTTTGGATACCTTAATTCTAATTCTCCATTTGAAGGTCTGAGTTTACATCTCCCTTGGTTTGATTTTCATTCCTCAAGCGTATTTTCTAGGTTAATTTGCATAGTGGGTTTGAAGAGGGTCCCTGCATTAACTCCCCTATGAGTGGGCTTTGAGGGTAGCCCCTTCACCAACATGGGTGCAAATCAGACCCCATCGCGCAGAGCAGATTCCAAGGGCAAGCATGTATTAAAGGATAAGCACATTTGAGGTGGAGTCATGCATTGGCGGGATTCAAGGGGTCACTTGCACAACTGAATGTGCATAGCGGAGTTTAGGGGCTGCTTTGCACAAGTAGAGAGTGGGTTTTGACCATAGCCTTGCATAAGCAAGAGTGCATTTGTCACGTAGGTCTGCACTGTATGATAAATGCTAAAGTCTCCTTAAAGCCTTAGGCAAATTCTGATTTGCAACTTTGACATGTCATCATTGAAGGTAACCCAACTGCACAAAAGATCAGATCTTGGGGGTTGTCATGCACAAGTAGAAGGCTTGAGCTCATATAGATGATGATCTTGCATTGAAAGTTGAGCACAATTCTCACACTGCCTTGCATAAATTAACTTGGAATCCTCTTGGTAGGTAAGTTCACACAAGGTAAGATGAGCTCATATAGAGGGTAATCATGTACAAATGCATTCCTTGGGTGGGATTTTGACCTTTGCTTGCACAAACTAGAAGTGGGAATTTTACCCTTTTACACTGACACCATAGCTGATAAAGATACACTTCACTGCCTTATTCTCCAACTAGAGCTTTTTTCTCTTGGAACATGAGCATAAGTTTCACAACCAAATACTTTGAGATGTCTCATTGAGGGCTTCTTTCCTAACCACACCTCCATAGGTGTCTTATCAACATGTGCTGATGTAAGAGATTGGTTTACTAGATAGTAGGTAGTGGCTACAACTTCAGCAAAAAACATTTTTTCGAGACCAGCACCAATAAGCATACTCCTAGCCCTCTCCATCAATGTCCTTTTCATCCTCTTTGCAACTCCATTTTGCCAAGGGGTGTATGTAGTTGTCTTATGCCTCTCAATCCCATGGTCCTTACAAAACCTATCAAAGTCTACTGAGCAAAACTCACCACCATTGTCAATCCTCAAACACTTAATCTTTCTACTAGTCCGATTCTTAACAATTGCCTTAAATTCCTTAAATTGACTAAAGACTTCAAATTACTTTAGAGAAAATAAACAAATGTCCTACTATAGTCATCAATCAGTGATACAAAATACATAGATTTTGAAATCGAAGGAACATTAATAGGGCCAAAAACATCAGAATGTATCAAGTCCAACGACCAAGAAGATTTGTGAGAATCTAGGGTAAAACTAAACATGATTTTGTTTACCATAGATGCAGTGTTCACAAAAATTGAACTCAAGATTACAATCATCAAGCCCCTCTACGAGGCATTTATTTTTAAGGGTTTTGAGACCCATCTCAACAATGTGACCAAGTCTTTGGTGCCATAACATTGTCTTCTACCCTGGGAGTTTCATATCAAGTCCAACAACCTAGAAGATTTGTGAGAATCTAGAGTAAAACTGAACATGATTTTGTTTACCATAGATGCAGTGTTCACAAAAATCGAACTCAAGATTACAATCATCAAGCTCCTCTATGAGGCATTTATTTTTAAGGGTTTTGAGACCCATCTCACCAATGTGACCAAGTCTTTAGTGCCATAACATTGTCTTCTCCCCTGAGAGTTTCTTCTCCAAAGCATTAGCACCCTTAGGTACCTAGAAAACACGACCATTGGATGTAAGAGCAATAGTCCTTTTCACAAAGCGATCTGATGGTGAGAATGAAGAATCTAGAGCCCTCTTCTTGGACTCCACATAACGACTATTGCACTGTACAGTGCATGCATCCGGCTTATACAAGGTGCCTATCCAAATACCCTTAGCAAGCACCATAGAACCTCTAGTCATCTTACATCCACCTTGCGAGAAAACAACTTGCACACCCACATCACTCAACTTACTTACAGAGAGTAGATTCTGTGCCAAACCCGGGACATGCATCACCATCGATCCCCTTCACTCTGCCATTAGGGGACTCTTCCACGGCCAACAACCTTCAGATGAGAGTCATCACTGAGATACACCTTCCCACCATCATAATCTTCATACTTTGCAAACCAAACCCGATGTGAGGTCACGTGAAAAGATGCTCCTAAATATATCAACCACACCTTCTGATGCATGCATTGCCAAGGCTGCGACAAATGCTTCATTGTCATCTTGAGAGGATTTGTTTGAATCTGAATCGGAGGGTATCTTTTTCTTTTTCTCCTCACAATCTTTACGGAAATGATCTGTTTTGCCGCATTTCCAAAATTTTGCCTTGGACTTCCCAGGAGACTTAGATCTCCCATGGGATTTGGATTTGCCTCTTTTTTCTTTCTTGTCCTTGTTGTTTTTCTCTTTTGATCTACCACGAATTGCAAGAGCTTCCTTGTGATGGGTGAAAAATTAGGGTTTCACCATAAGAATGTAATAAAACCACTAATTTTGCTTAATTACCATCACATTAGGGAGAGATAGGAATTTGATAGATCTAAGCCTAATAAACCAAGATTCTATTCAGATTCTAGGCCTCCTAAATGAGTCTCCTCTTTCCCTAAGATTGAATTATATTTTTGAATTGTGAAGGATTAGGGTAAATTAGTGAATTGTTGAAGAGATTGGGCATAAACAATGAGCTATAGTCATCGTACGGAGCCACAAACCTGGATCTAAGCAAA